>NW_011495085.1:3789965-3804877 GCF_000754665.1 Bison bison bison
CTGAAATCAAAATGTACCGAACTCAGGAGAGGCACTGGGGTTGGGTAGCAAAGTCTAGTCAGGACATATCAATAGACTTATGGGAAAGATCCATGGAAGCCAAGAGTTGCAAGGGTTCAATCAATAATTAGATGAATTAATACAAATATTAAAACCAGGACGTGGAAAATGAGGTTACATAGGTGAGGTTAAGCAGGAAGAAGAGGAGTAATGCCATGTATGCACAGGAGCCAAGATAAAATCCAGCCAGAGAACTACATGCTTTCTTATTATGTATTCCTTTAATTTCTGAATAGTACATATGCATTCTGAGTGAAAAGAAAGAAAAGTGAAGCTGCTCAGTCGTGTCTGACTCTTTGCGACCCCATGAACTGTAGTCACTAGGCTCCTCTGTCCATGAAATTTTTCAGGCAAGAATACTGGCGTGGGTTGCCATTTCATTCTCCAGGGGATCTTTCCAACCCAGGGATCAAACCTGGGTCTCCCACACTGTGGGCAGATGCCTTACCATCTGAGCCACCATGGAAGCCCTTGTGTATGAAGCAGCCAAAAATGACAGTTCAATGCCACCTCTTCAAATGATTGTCAGTAGTTTGATGAAAACTCTATTTGGAAAAGTGAGGATATATTCAAGTCTAGATCACATTCCCTACCTGCTAACATTCCACTGAAAGGAAGTTAGAATGAACAATTTATATAATACAGTTGGATATAATATGCTTCGGTATCGAGAAAGATACATTATTGACATGGTTAAGGACTACATAAATGATTACTTTCACTAGGCACATTTGGAAGCACTTAACTCACATGAACACGTACAAATATATATAATACATTCATACATATACCTATTTTTTGCAGTAAATTTTCATAACAGCGATGTGGACATTTATTAGGTACATTTATTATCTTTATTTTAAAAATAAAGTGTTCTCATTTATTTTAAAAATAAAGTGTTCTTTATTTTAAAAATAAAGTGTTCTCATTTGAGATGCAGAGAGATCATAATACCCACCCAGTGGCAAACAATTCATTAATGTTGGATCTGTTATTTTAAGCACTGTTTGGTGCTGGGCTGGAAGAAGCACAAGCTGGAATCAAGATTTCTGGGAGAAATCTCAATAACTTCAGATATGCAGATGACACCACCCTTATGGCAGAAAGTGAAGAGGAACTCAAAAGCCTCTTGATGAAAGTGAAAGAGGAGAGTGAAAAAGTTGGCTTAAAGCTCAACATTCAGAAAACGAAGATCATGGCATTCGGTCCCACCACTTCATGGGAAATAGATGGGGAAACAGTGGAAACAGTGTCAGACTTTATTTTTGGGGCTCCAAAATCAGTGCAGATTGTGATTGCAGCCATGAAATTAAAAGACACTTACTCCTTGGAAGGAAAGTTATGACCAATCTAGATAGCATATTGAAAAGCAGAGATATTACTTTGCCAACAAAGGTCTGTCTAGTAAAGGCTATGGTTTCTCCAGTGGTCATGTATGGATGTGAGAGTCGGACTGTGAAGAACGCTGAGCACCAAGGAATTGGTGCTTTTGAACTATGATGTTGGAGAAGACTCTTGAGAGTCCCTTGGACTGCAAGGAGATCCAACCAGTCCATTCTGAAGGAGATCAGCCCTGGGATTTCTTTGGAAGGAATGATGCTAAAGCTGAAACTCCAGTACTTTGGCCACCTCATGCGAAGAGTTGACTCATTGGAAAAGACTCTGATGCTGGGAGGGATTGGGGGCAGGAGGAGAAGGGGACGACAGAGGATGAGATGGCTGGATGGCATCACCACCTCAATGGATGTGAGTTTGAGTGAACTCTGGGAGTTGGCGATGGACAGGAAGGCCTGGCATGCTGTGATTCATGTGGTTGCAAAGAGTCGGACATGACTGAGTGATTGAACTGAACTGAACTGAACTGGCTCCATTAACCAGCTCTAAACCAACCCTTGATTGATTTTCCTTCAGTTCATTTCAGTCACTCAGTCCTGTCTGACTCTTGAGACCCCATGGACTGCAACATGCTAGGCTTCCATGTCCATCACCAACTCTTAGAGTTTACTTAAACTCATATTGGGCCATTTGAGTCAGTGATGCCATCCAACTGCCATCTGTCGTCCCCTTCTCCTTCCACTTTCAATTTTTCCAGCATCAGGGTCTTTTCTAAGGAGTCAGTTCTTCGCATCAGGTGGCCAAAGTACTGGAATTTCAGCATCAGTGCTTCCAGTGAATATTGAGGACTGATTTCCTTTAGGATGGACTGCTTGGATCTCTTTGCAGTCCAAGGGAATCTCAAGAGTCTTCTCCAATACCACAGTTCAAAAGCATTAGTACTTCGGTGCTCAGCTTTAGTCCAACTCTCACATCCAAACATGATTACTGGAAAAGCCACAGCTTTAACTAGATGAACCTTTGCTGACAAAGTAATGTCTCTGCTTTTTAATATACTGTCTAGTTGGTCATAACTTTTCTTCCAAGGACCAAGCGATTCTTAGTTTCATGGCTGCAGTCACTATTGGCAGTAATTTTGGAGCCCCCCCCAAATAAACTCTGTCACTGTTTCCACTGTTTCCCCATCTATTGCCATGAAGTGGTGAGACTGGATGCCATGATCTTAGTATTCTGAATGTTGAGTTTTAAGCCAACATTTTCACTCCATTCTTTCACTTTCATCAAGAGACTTTTTAGTTCTTCTTTGCTTTCTGCCGTAACTGTGGTGTCATGTGCATATCTGAGGTTATTGATATTTCTCCCGACAATCTTGATTCCTGTTTGTGCTTCATCCAGCCTGATATTTTGCATGATGTCTCTGCATATAAGTCAAATAAGTAGGATGAAAATACACAACATTGACATATTCCTTTCCCAATTTGGAACCAGTCTGTCCTTCCATGTCTGGTTCTAACTGTTGATTCTTGACCTACATACAGGTTTCTCAGGGGGCAGGTAAGATGGTGTGGTATTCACATCTCTTTAAGAATTTTTTGCAGTTTGTGTGATTCACACAGTCAAAGGCTTTGGCATAGTCAATAAAGCAGAGTAGATGTTTTTCTGGAACTCTCTTGCTTTCTCGAAGATCCAACGGATGTTGACAATTTGATTTCTGGTGCCTCTACCTTTTCTAAATCCAGCTTGAACATCTGGAATTTATGGTACATGTACTGTTAAAGCCTTGCTTGGAGAATTTTGAGCATTACTTTGCTAGCATATGAGATGAGTGCAATTGTGTGGTAGTCTGAACATTCTTTGGCATTGCCTTTCTTAGGGATTGAATGAAAACTGACATTTTTCCAGTCCTGTGGCCACTGTTGAGCTTTCCAAATTTGCTGGCATATTGAGTGCAGCACTTTCACAGCATCATCTTTTAGGATTTGAAATAGCTCAACTGGAATTCCATCACCTCCACTAGTTTTGTTCATAGTGATGCTTCCTAAGGCTGACTTGACTTCACATTCCAGGGTGTGAGTGATCACACCATCATGATTATCTGGGTCGTGAAGATCTTTTTTGTATAGTTCTTCTGTGTATTCTTGCCACTTCTTCTCAATATTTTCTGCTTCTGCTTCCACACCATTTGTGTCCTTTATTGTGTCCATCTTTGTGTGAAAAGTTCCCTGGTTATGTCTAATTTTCTTGAAGAGATCTCTAGTCTTCCTCCTTCTATTGTTTACCTCTATTTCTTGGCGTTGTTCACTGAGGAAGGCTTTCTTATCTCTTCCTGCAATTCTTTGGATCTCTGCATTCAAATGGGAATATCTTCCTTTTTCTCCTTTGCCTTTTGCTTCTCTTCTTTTCATAGTTGTTTGTAAGGCCTCCTCAGACAACCATTTTGCCTTTTTGCATTAATTTTTCTTGTGGATGGTCTTGATCCCTGCCTCCTGTACAATGTCATGAACCTCTGTCCATAGTTTTTCAGGCACTCTGTCTATCAGATCTAATCCCTTGAATCTATTTGTCACTTCTACTGTATAGTCCTAAGTGATTTGGTTTAGGTCATACCTGAATGGTCTAGTGGTTTTCCCTACTTTCTTTAAGTCTGCATTTGGCAACAAAGAGTTCATGATCTGAGCTACAGTCAGCTCCCAGTCTTGTTTTTGCTGATTGTGTAGAGCTCGTCCAGCTTTAGCTGCAAAGAATATAATCAATCTGATTTTAGTATTGACCATCTGGTGATGTACATGTGTAGAGTCTTCTCTTGTGTTGTTGGAAGAGGGTGTTTGTTATGACCAGTGCATTCTCTTGGCAAAACTCTGTTAGCCTTTGCCTTGCTTCATTCTGTACTCCAAGGCCAAATTTTCCCATTGCTCCAGGTATTTCTTGACTTCCTACTTTTGCATTCCAATCCCCTATAATGAAAAGGACATCTTTTTTGGGTGTTAGTTCCAGAAGGTCTTGTAGGTCTTCATAGAACCGTTCAGCTTCTTCAGCATTACTGGTCAGGGCATAGACTTGGATTACTGTGATACTGAATTGTTTTCACAGATGTAGATATAAACATAGATAATGAAACTGAAATTATAAAGCATAAATGCACATACAAAACATATAGGCACCAATGCCTTTTGCTACATTATCTAGAATAGTCAAGAATGGTGTCTTCTCCTAAGACACCAAAGCAAACTCAAAAATAAATTGTAAAATGTGTGAGGGCTGAGAAAGAAGAAAGAAATAAAAACATTGAAAACTATGGAATAATGCAATTTCCCTCCATTTTATGAAAAAAATTATTATGAGATATTTCCTGTCACTTTATAAAAAGATGATCTAAAATGTATATTTACCATAAAAACCTTCCCATTTTTTTTTGCAGATGGAATAATGTGAATACACTTATACTTTTCTAACTGCATAATTATTATTTTATATGCACTAGGAATGTGAGCAGTATTTTTTTTTGGTATGTGTGTTCAGTAACAGTGATCCTGACAAGAAACATTGAATCAAGTAAACTCAAATATATTTTTAAGGAAAACCAAAATAATAAACAGCTTACCCAATTCCAAGAGTTCAATCAAGCTGTTAGGATCAGCTTAGGCTTATCTTTATTCATACTTACAAATAATCCTGGAGCCTGACAGACAATATTACAAAATAATTGCTTACTGATTTATTTATTCTCTAAATAAAAAGTAGGAAAAAAATTAAAAGTATTTGATAAATGAAGCCTTCTATGTACCCTATCTTGTATGTGAGTGAGTGATAGTGACTCAGTTCTTTCTGGCTCTTTGTGACTCCATGGGCTGTAGCCTACCAGGCTCCCTTGTCCATGGAATTCTCTAGGCACAAATACTGGAGTGGGTCGCAATCCTATATCTTGTATAGAATGCCACAAAGGCCAGATCTCACTCATGAAATATTTATTTTAATGCATAATATAAATGTAAAAGGATGTATTTTATAAATGAACTTATAGGGAAACTGAAGGAAGTTAAAACAGCATAGGTTTGATTTTTAAATTGAAATATAATGAAGTATTATATTACTGTATATTTCAACCATTGTCATTAGAGTTTCTAGCTTTCCACTAAGTTTAAGGTACTGATGAGAAAAGAAAAGCCCTTCAGAGGAGCAAATGTTACTCAGTCGATAAAGCATCTGCCTGCATTGCAGGAGACCCAGATTTGATCCTTGGGTGGGAAAGATCCCCTGGAGGAGGAAATGGTTACTCTCTCAAGTATTCTTGCTTGGAAAATAACATGGACAGAGGAGGCTGGTGGGCTGCAGGCCATGGGGTTGCAAAGAGTTGGACATAACTGAGCAACTAAACCACTAACTTAAAATTCAAGGTAAAATTCAATTGGATTGTTAAAACATTTTAAAATACTCTGTCATATTTCATTATTAATAACAACATACTGAAATATGGAGAAGGCAATGGCACCCCACTCCAGTACTTTTGCCTAGAAAATCCCATGGATGGAGGAGCCTGGTGGGCTGCAGTCCATAGGGTCGTGAAGAGTCGGACACGACTGAGTGACTTCACTTTCACTTTTCACTTTCATGCGTTGGAGAAGAAAATGGCAACCCACTCCAGTGTTCTTGCCTGGAGAATCCCAGGGACGGGGAAGCCTGGTGAGCTGTCATCTATGGGGTCGCAGAGAGTCGGACACGACTGGAGAGACGCAGCAGCAGCAGCAGCACTGAAATAAATTCCTCTATAGACAACAATATATGAGCAGTTTGATCACATACTTTCTCCTGATGAGAGTGGAGGCACACAAAAGTAGCTTTTGAATTAGAACTTCTAGAAGGCTGCTTTGTGTGGATTTTAGTCCCACTTAACAAGCTAATTCCAGCTCACAGCCCGCTCCCTGCCACCCTCCCATTAGCCTCCCATCTGGCAAGCTTCCCTCGTTTGTGCTGACTGGGTTCCTTTGATTGCTTCGTTTGGGATGAAATCAGGACAGTGCCGCTGACATCAGCCTGTCTCATCCAAACTGGGCTGATCAGGTAAAATCAGAGAAGAGGAAGCTGTGTGCCCTCCTGGGAGTTTGGACAGGAGTACATGTTGTCCTTGTTCCTCCTTCAGGTTTTACATCTCTCAACTGATAGATGAGAGGAAAATCTTTTGCAGAGAAGGTTTTCATAAAACATACCTCAAAAGTGTTTCAAAATTATCTAATCTCACCCAAGCCTCCTCCTCCCATATTCTTATGATGTAGATATCCGTACCATTTAGCTAGTCTCCCAAGTTAGAACGTGTCTCTCCAGTGTCTTCCCACACTACCTCCCAACCAGATTATGCTCTTTGTTAAAATATTATTCTATTTACTGTAACTTATTAAAAGCAAGCTACCATCTTAGAATTCCTGTACTAGTCTGCACATTTTTCATGAAAAGCCTGTGGGACTTCTCTAGAGATGAAGGTTCTCAAACTTCAATATTTTCTGCCATGCATACTTATCATTTCTCTGGTTAAACGCCTAACTCTTGTCCCTGTAAATGAGAGTTCCTTTGTATTAATTTAAAGCTATTGCTCAGTAATGAATGTGAAATTTGTAATAATTGCTCAGTAATGAATGTGAAATTTGTAATAAATGGAAGTTAGTCATAAACATAATATCTTCATTCTTAGCTGTAAAAATGCTCTGATTCTCTTCCCGACCTGGGGATCAAACTTGCACCTCCTGCATTGCAAGTGGATTCTTTACTGATGACCCACGAGGGAAACAGCAGAGTTTTCATTTGTGTTCATCTATTTTGCATCCCCTACAGCCTGTGAAGGGAATGAGGGGGTCACCAAGGTGAATGATGTGCCCCTGGTGGTTCTACAGCCCAGCTGAGGAAACAAGAGTGTGGCAATCCTGTGTCACTCACAGGGGATTCTAGCAAACTGCCCATTCTGTCGACCAGCATCTTTCTTGTTCTGGACAATAAATAAATCTGTCCTCTATTTTAGGGTAAGGCACTAGCCCTGTCTTCCAAGGTTGTTTGCTGTACAAACATCCTTGACATGATCACCCAGAACAAAAGATAAGATGCACAGAAACTGGGAAACCCATGAAGAATTGTTTCCTAATATGCGTTAATTACTGAATAGTGGTTTTAAAAAATTACAAAAGGCATTTGTAAGTTTCTATTCAAATAAAGGGAAATGCACAATTTAAATTAATGTTTGTGGTAGCTTGTACTGTATTTAAATTGTGTATCAAATTTTCCATAGTAACAGCATAAGCATTCATTATTATTTTCACTTAATACATGTGCATGTACATGTTCTTATCAATTGTCATCAAATTATTTGGCCTTTTGATCTGTTAAATGAAGTAATCTTTAAGAACAGGGATGGCTAATAGGTGTAAACTCACTCACATTATATGTTTACTATCTTGGTGTTTCAGTTCCCTGAAATGTATATATATTTGTATATATATATATATATATATATATAAATGAAATATATATATATATATATAAACACTTAATGACTGATTTAAACTGTTTTTTTTTTTAATTTTTATACTAGCTTAAAAACAAAGCAAACAAAATACCAATTCATTAAAACAACATGCTGAGATTCACACAGCTATTGATTTTATGAAGCATTTTATTTAATGTAAAATACAGAATACAAATATTATTTATAACTCTTTTCTTTTTCCTATGTGTTTAATTACCCTCAGCAAGAGATAGTTCTAAAGCTAAGACAAAGATTGAGCTATTTCATTAGCATGCACATAGAGTATTTTGATGAAAACAAAAATATTTAGCAGTTGAAACAGGCTGGACAAAGCAATCTGTCTCTGAGAACACTGAAAATATGCAGTGAATTCTTTAGTTGATGAAAGAAAGAAAAACAGATGATTCAGAATGAGCTGAATAAAGAAGATTTGAATCCTGTTCTTGGTGTAGAGTTAATGTGAGTCATCATTGAGCCTTGCCTAATGGTTCCCTTAATTTCCCTGAATTTAGTTCTAGTCTCCACTCAGTTCTGGGTGATCTGCTCACTTATTTGATAAATGTATGCTTTATTTTTTTAATTATTATATCTGTCCTTACTCTTCCATACTCTTGATGTAGCTTTCAAGTTGTATATGTTTAGTAATAGCACATATTTGAAATAAGCTCTGTGCCATTAGTAGAGTGGCTTGGGAAATACCATGTATCCCAAAAGAGAATTTGCATATAGATATGACTGTCTAGCCAAGGCTATGGTTTTTCCAGTGGTCATGTATGGATGTGAGAGTTGGACTGTGAAGAAAGTTGAGTGCCGAAGAATTGATGCTTTTGAACTGTGGTGTTGAAGAAGACTCTTGAGAGTCCCTTGGACTGCAAGGAGATCCAACCAGTCCATTCTAAAGGAGATAGGTCCTGGGTGTTCTTTGGAAGGAATGATGCTAAAGCTGAAACTCCAGTACTTTGGCCACCTCATGTGAAGAGTTGACTCATTGGAAAAGACTCTGATGTTGGGAGGGATTGAGGGCAGGAGGAGAAGGAGACGACAGGATGAGATGGCTGGATGGCATCACCAACTCAATGGACATGAGTTTGGGTGAACTCCTGGAGTTGGTGATGGACAGGGAGGCCTGGTGTGCTGCAATTCATGGGGTCCCAAAGAGTCGGACATGACTGAGTGACTGAACTGAACTGAATTGATGATGGACTTCCCAGGTGGCTAAGTGATAAAAGAATCCACCTGCAATGCAAAAGATGCATGTAGGAGATGTGAGTTCAATCCACAGATTGGGAAGATCCCCTGGAGATGGAAGGAAATGGCAACCCACTCCAGTATGCTTGCTTGGCAATCCCATGGACAGTGAGTGGAGCCTGGTAGGCTTCAGTCTGTGGATCACAAGAGTTGTACACAACTTAGCAACTAAACAACAACAAACATGGCAGTACTATAAGGTGGAATATAAAATCTCTACACCCACCAGGAGGAGGGGATGCTGTATGAAAGAGTTACAGTAGGCATTAGCAAAGCAACTATATATATATATATACACACAATTTTTTTTCTTAACAGTCTGGTGTGTATTTACTAAACTAAAAAGTGCCAAAGTGCAAAAGCTCTACCTTAGAAAATAGGGTGAAATAATTCAAAATTGACTTCTGTGTGTTCTTCCTGAGGGCTCTTAACAGAGCTTGGAATGGAACATTGTAGATTTTAGCCCCTAGTTGTCGGGGCAAGGGGAGGAGGGTGGCTAAACTTTTGGCAACGGTACTGTTGGCCTGGAGACTCATATGTAGCAAAACAAACAGTAGTACATCAATTGAGTGATGCAAAGGATTGTAAGATTCACTAGTCCTGTCACAGAACCCATCATACAAAATTGTTTGGTTTTAAAGTGACAGCCAGCATCACTACATTAAGAAGCTGCAATGCTGCCTGGAAGTATTTCTGATAATTTGATCTTTCCAATAGAAATGACACTGCCAGTGTTCTGTTTGTACCATTGATTTTATATAGGCTCTGTTGGTAGCAATTAAATATAACATTTATTCCCTAGACTGAAGAATTCTAGGGAGTAAAACTAGATAGGTTTGGGAATAAAATTAGAAGGGAACTGGAAAACTGAATGTTCTGAATTCTGAACTAATCGAAAATAAAATAAATTTGGCCCTATCTACACCTTGGAATGAATTATACTGAATTGACATTGGATTACTCTCTGGATTGGGAGTAAATTAATGAACCTGTTGGTTCATCATTGCTTAGGTCATATTAGTGGGAAATATTTCAAAGTATATGCTTTGAATGAAGAATGTGTTGATAGTTTCCAACCAAGAGAGTGTATAATGTACAATATTAAGAACAATTGCACTATGGTTTACTGCATAGATTATTTGTAAAACACTGTTGTTTACACCGGAGCATGCAAATTTTTGTTTGTTTTGGTTGACTGTATTCTATTTATCTCCTGTGATTCTAACTCCAAAAGACACAAATAGTTGGTCTAAATATAGGCCCCTGAGGCAAAAACCAGAACCCATCTGTTGGCCAGCAAATTAGGACTTGACCTAGTGGAGTAGGAAAATGGCAACCCACTCCAATATTCTTGCCTGGAAAATTCCATGGACAGAGGAGCCTGGCAGGCTATAGTTCATGGGGTCCCAAAGAGTTGAACACAATTGAACACACACACACACAGATACACACACATACTAGTGTGAACCCATTTTTCAGAAACAAGGACTAAAGTTATTTGTAAATATGGATAGGGTTCATTATCTGTGTAAATTAGGCTTTCTTAGGAATTTCAACAGAGAATACAGTGAAACCTTTAAACTTTTGATGACAATGCGTGTTTGAGTGCTCAGTCATTTCAGTTGTGTCCAACTCTTTGCAACCCTTTGGGCTGTAGCCCACCAGGCTCTTCTGTCCATGGAATTCTCCAGGCAAGAATACTGGAGTGGGTTGCTGTGCTCTCCTCCAGGGGATCTTCCCAACCCAGGGGTCAGACCTGCGTCTCCTGCATTGCAAGCATATTCTTTACAGCTGAACCACTGGGGAAGCCCCTTTGATGACACCAGCAATGGTCAAAGGAGAAAAAAGCAGATTTACAGGGAGTTCTTCAGCGCGGGTTAAAAGTGATGCACTCGAGGGCTGATTCTCAGCCCTCGTGGTGATTGCAGTCACGTAGAAAGATTTTAAGAACTGCCAATGCCCGCCCCCCTTTCCAGAGTCCTTTGGTCTTGGCTGTTACCTACATGTCAGAATATTTTTTAAAAACTCTCCAGTTTTGATGTGCAGTGCACGTTGAGAATAACTGCACTAAACTCCAATTCCTGCAACAAAACTCCCTAGATCAGTAGGCTTGCATTTGCTTTTAGTTCAGAAAGCCTGCTGGATCAGGGTGAGTTTCAGCTCTCAGAAACAGAAAAGTCCCCAAACCAAAACACAAACACACAATACTTTACCCTCATCTAGAAACCCAGTCAGGCATTTGAAAAGGTGACTGTTCTTATCAGGGACCAGCTCTCTCTACTGGGATCCCTTTCATGAGGCAGAAGGAGAGAACTCACAGGGAGAGGGGACCAGCATTTCCACAGACTGAAAAGGGCTGTTTTCCTGCTCTCTGATTCCCTCTCAACTCTGTTTAGGAAATATTGTGGAGAACAAAGTAAAACACTTTCCTTTGTGGCTGAACTCCTCCATCTCAAATATACAGAAAACGTTTCTGAATTGCCAAGAGAAATAGAATGTTTGGCATTTTCCAAATTTATTTGAAGAGTCTTTAAAATCTCACTTGACTCTTTCTCTTTCATTCTTTCTCTTTCTCTTCTCTCTCTCTCTTTCCATCCCTCCCTCCCTTCTTCCCTCCCTCCATCCCTTTCTCTGTCTGTCTGTCTTTGGAAGGCAGTTTAAATAGGCAGAAATCAATTTGAGAAACACAGTAATACACATTTCCATCATGGTTACAAATACACAATAACTATTCATTTCTTCCTCTTTCCTTTCAGTATAGGAGTTTTACTGGATTTAAACATTTTAAGGTATCAGAAATAAGTTTTATAATTATTCAGGTTATTTTATATGCAGTTATAATTTTATAGGAACCTATATTAAACTTGCTCCATTTTCATATAACCCCAGGGAAAATTTTGCAGATAGTCCTGGATCACACTGGGCTTTGTTCACTCTTTTTACTGCAGTTTGAGCAGAGAGTCCTGGTTAATACATGAAATAGAGATCATGATATACTGTTCTAAGAAATTAATTTTCATGTTATGCATCAAAGGAATAATAACATCCCATGGAGAAGAACTTAAAATACCTCTTCTTTTATAAGATTCAGCCTCATGGTGCTTATTCCAGTGTAAATCTTCCTAACATTATGACAGACATGCAGGATCAGTGTATATTTAAGAAGACTAAAGGCTTGGACTTTCACATTCAAGTCAATTCAGAAACTACCTCATTTAAATAATAGTTATTGATACTAACATGAATGGTTATTGACTTTTTAACAAATGATGATTTCTGCATCTAATGAATATTTCATTTTTCTATTTATTCTGTTAGAGGGATAAACAGAATAGATTGATTTTTATATGTTAAGTTGATCTTAATTTCCTGGAATAAATCAAATTTGGTCATCTTGCCAGTTTTAAATTTGCAGAATCAGTTTGTTAATATTTCTTTAGGATTTTGCACCTGCATTAATGAACAAGTTTGACAAACTTTCCTTCATTTTTTAATTCTTTTTCTCTATTTCAAGCACTACTGAGATATAATTGACAAACAAAATTTATTTATATTTAAGGTGTACATCTGCTGGTTTAATATACATATATATTTTAAAATAATTACTATAAATAAACAGCACATTAACTTCCTCATATAGTGAACATTTTTTAAAAGCTCAAATTATTCACTTATCAGAATTCACCTATACAATAGACTATTATTAGCTATAGTCATTATTAACTATAATCCATCTAATAATGTACATTAGGTTCCCAGAACTTGTTCATCTTGTAACTGAATTCTTGTATTGTTTGACCAATATTTCTCCATTACCCCTATCCCCAAGTCCACAGTAACTTCAGTGGTAGAAGTTCAACAGTTTTAGAATCCACATATTAAGAGTTAATACAGTATATGCTTTCTTTGTCTGGCTTACTTCACTTAGAATAATGTCTTCCATGTTCATACATGCTGACAAAAATAGCAAGATTTTCTTATTTTCTATGACTGAATAATATCTCCTATGTGCACAATTTATCCATCACATTTTCCCATATCTTGGCTATTTTTAATAATGCTGCAATAAGTATGAGAATGCAGATATCACTTTGAGACAGTGAGTTTATTTTCTTTATATAATTACCAATAAATTACTTGCTAGATCATATGGTAATTCTATTTTTAATACTTTGAGGCACTTTCATACTGTTTTCATAATGGCTTTCTCAGTTTACATTTCCATCAACAATATATTAAGATTCATTTTTTTTTTCCTGCACTCTTACCAACACCTGTTATCTCTTGTATTTTTAAGGACATAACCATCTTAATAGGTGTGAGGAGAAATTTCATTGTGGTTTTAATTTACATTTCCTGATGACTAATGATGTTGAGAAACTTTCATCTATCTGTTGCCTATTTGTACGTCTTCTTGAAAAAATGTCCATAGATACTTCGCTAAATTTAAAATAAGGTTTCTTGTGTTTTTTTGGCTTGTGAGTTGTATGAGATCCTCATATATTTTTCATATTAACCCCTTATGAGATATGAATTTATAAATGTTTTCTCCAACTCTGAAGGTTGACCCTCCATTTGCTGATTATTTCCTTTGCTGGGCTGAGGTTTTTGGTGAGTTGTAATTCTATTTGTTGATTGCTTTTGGTGTTTTACACAAAAATTCATTGCTACACCAATTCCAAGGAGGTTTTTCCTATGTTTTCTTCTTGGAGTTTTATGGTTTTATGTCTTAAATTTAAGTCTTTAACTAATTTTAATTTGATTTTTATATTTTGTGCAAGATAAGGAGTCCGATTTCACTCTATGGCATATAGTTATCCACTTTTCCAAAAACTATTTGTTGAAAAGGCTACCTATTCCCTATGTGTTTCCTAGGCATTCTTGTAATAGGTTATGTATACATGTATAGATTTATTTCAGGACTCTATTTCTATTCCATTGTGTCAATTTTTAACATGCATAACTTTAGTTCAGTTCAGTCTCTCAGTAGTGTCTGACTCTTTGGACCCCATGAATCACAGCACACCAGGCCTCCGTGTCCATCAGCAACTCCTGGAGTTCACTCAAACTCATGTCCATCAAGGTGGTGTTGCAATCCAGCCATCTCATCCTCTGGGGTCGCAAGAGTCGGACACAACTGAGCAACTGAACTGAACTGAACACAGTCAAAGGCTTTATACAGTCTTTACTATAGCTTTGTGAAATCAGGCAATATGACAGCTCCAGTTTTGTTCATTTTTCTCAAAATTAATGTGATTATTCAGGGTCTTTAGTAGTTCCACATAAGTTTTATGATAGTTTTTTTTTTTTTTAACCATTCCTGAGAAAAAAATACCATTGGAGTTTTGGTGGTCATTTTATTCATTATGAAATTATCTGTGAGCCTTTATTCAGTTCAGTTCAGTTCAGTTCAGTCACTCAGTAGTGTCTGACTCTTTGTGACCCCATGAATCGCAGCACGCCAGGCCTCCCTGTCCATCACCAACTCCCGGAGTTCACCGAGACTAACATCCATCGAGTCAGTGATGCCATCCAGCCATCTCATCCTCTGGAGTCCCCTTCTCCTCCTGCCCCCAATCCCTCTCAGCATCAGAGTCTTTTCCAATGAGTCAACTCTTCTCATGAGGTGGCCAAAGTACTGGAGTTTCAGCTTTAGCATCATTCCTTCCAAAGAAATCCCAGGGCTGATCTCCTTCAGAATGGACTGGTTAGATCTCCTTGCAGTCCAAGGGTCTCTCAAGAGTCTTCTCCAACACCACCT
>NW_011495085.1:3804977-3806492 GCF_000754665.1 Bison bison bison
TCATAGTCCAACTCTCACATCCATACATGACCACAGGAAAAACCATAGCCTTGACTAGATGGACCTTTGTTGCAAAGTAATGTCTCTGCTTTCCAATATGCTATCTAGGTTGGTCATAACTTTTCTTCCAAGGAGTAAATGTCTTTTAATTTCATGGCTGCAGTCACCATCTGCAGTGATTTGAGAGCCCAGAAAAATAAAGTCTGATACTGTTTCCACTGTTTCCCCATCTATTTCCTGTGAAGTGATGGGACCGATGCCATGCTCTTCATTTTCTGAATGTTGAGTTTTAAGCCAAATTTTTTACTCTCTTTCACCTTCATCAAGAGGCTTTTTAGTTCCTCTTCACTTTCTGCCATAAGGGTGGTGTCATCTGCATATCGGAGGTTATTGATATTTCTCTTGGCAATCTTGATTCCAGCTTGTGCTTCTTCCAGCCCAGCGTTGCTCATGATGTACTCTGCATATAAGTTAAATAAGCAGGGTGACAATATACAGCCTTGACATACTCCTTTTCCTATTATTAGATTTCCTATTATTAGATACTAGAGCCTTTATTAGATTGAGGTATATTCTTTGTATTCCTAATTTATGAACAGTTTTTATCATGGAAGGGTATTGAATTTTTTCAGTTGTTTTTATGCATCTATTGAGAAGGTCACATATTTTAATCCTTTATTTTGTTAGGGTTTTGTGTCATATTTATTGATTTGAGTATGTTGAATTATAATTGCATCCCAGGGATAAATCCTACTTGATTGTGGTGTATATTTTAATGTGTTGTTGAATTTGAATTGCTAGTATTTTTTTGAAGATTTTTACATCTATGTTTTTTTTTTCAGTATATTGGCCTGTAATTTTCTTTTCTTATAGTATCTTTGTATCAGGGTAATGCTGATCTTTTAAAATAGATTTGAGAGTGTTTTTATGAGAGTTTGAAAAAGATTGACATTAATTCTTTAAATATTTAGTAGAATTGCCTGAGCTTTGCAGTACTGGGAGATTTGGAGTTAGTGATTTAATTTCCTTACTTCTTACTGGTCTGTTCAGATTTTCTGTTTCTTCCTGATTCTGTCTTGGTATTTTTTCATCTCAGGAAATGTATTCATCTAGGTTATCTAATTTAATGTATGCAGTTGCTCAGAATAGTCTATTATGATCTTTTGTATCTTTGTTGCATCAGTTGTAAGGTTTCATCTTTCATTTGTAATTTCATATTTGATCCTCTATGATCCACCTCCCAGAATATTGGAAATAAAAGTAAAAATAAACAAATGGGACCTAATTAAACTTAAAAGCTTCTGCACATCAAAGGAAACTATTAGCAAGGTGAAAAGACAGCCTTCAGAATGGGAGAAAATAATAGCAAATGAAGCAACCGACAAACAACTAATCTCAAAAATATACAAGCAACTTCTACAGCTCAACTCCAGAAAAATAAATGACCCAATCAAAAAATGGGCCAAAGATCTAAATAGACATTTCTCCAAAGAAGACATACAGATGGCTAACAAA
>NW_011495085.1:3806592-3810603 GCF_000754665.1 Bison bison bison
TCAGAGAAATGCAAATCAAAACCACTATTAGGTACCATTTCACACCAGTCAGAATGGCTGCGATCCAAAAGTCTACAAATAATAAATGCTGGAGAGGGTGTGGAGAAAAGGGAACCCTCTTACACTGTTGGTGGGAATGCAAACTCGTACAGCCACTATGGAGAACAGTGTGGAGATTCCTTAAAAAACTGGAAATAGAACTGCCTTATGATCCAGCAATCTCACTGCTGGGCATACACACTGAGGAAACCAGAAGGGAAAGAGACACGTGTACCCCAATGTTCATCGCAGCACTGTTTATAATAGCCAGGACATGGAAGCAACCTAGATGTCCATCAGCAGATGAATGGATAAGAAAGCAGTGGTACATATACACAATGGAGTATTACTCAGCCATTAAAAAGAATACATTTGAATCAGTTCTAATGAGGTGGATGAAACTGGAGCCTATTATACAGAGTGAAGTAAGCCAGAAGGAAAAACACCAATACAGTATACTAACGCATATATATGGAATTTAGAAAGATGGTAACGATAACCCTGTATACGAGACAGCAAAAGAGACACTGATGTATAGAACAGTCTTATGGACTCTGTGGGAGAGGGAGAGGGTGGGAAGATTTGGGAGAATGGCATTGAAACATGTGAAACGTCATGTATGAAACGAGATGCCAGTCCAGGTTCAATGCACGATGCTGTATGCTTGGGGCTGGTGCACTGGGACGACCCAGAGGGATGGTGTGGAAAGGGAGGAGGGAGGAGGGTTCAGGGAACACATGATTTTTAAAGTTATAAAAAATTAAAAAAAAATTTTCATATTTGAATCCCCTCTGTTTTTCTTGGATCGTCTACCTAACAGTTTTTTATTTTTCTATATTAAATACAATTATTGAGTTGTATTCCATTGACTTTCTGGTCACTACATAATCTATTTCTGCTCATTTATTTTTTAGTATTTCGTTTCACCTGCTAAATTCTGCACTTAATTTATTCTCTTACCAGTTCCTCAAGATATGAAGTTAGGTTGTTTATTTGAGAATTTTTTCTAACTGTAGTAATTTTTCACTATAAACTTCTCTTTTAGAATGTTTTGGCTGCATTCCATAAATTTTTACATGTGTGATTTAATTTTTATCTGTTTCAAGGTACTTTTTGCTTTCTCTTTTATTTCTCCTTTGACTTATTGGTTATTGAGTAACATATTTTTTAATTTCAATATGATGGTTAATTTTTCAAATTTGATTTCTAGTTTCATATTATTATGGTAGTAAAATGCTTGATATGTTTTTAATCTTCTTGTATTTTTACAACTTTCTTGTGACCCAACATATTATCTATTATGAAAACAGACGATCCTTCCAATGATCCATCCATTGTTAAAAGTAGGAATAGAAATATATTTCTATTTCCACCTTCAGTTCTGTTAATACTGTTAATATTTAGATAGTCTAATGTTGGATTCAAATATATTTAGGACTGTTATATGCTCTTGATAAACCAATCTCTTTAACACTATTTAGCAGCCTTCTTTTTCTCTTCTGACTAATTTTGACTGAATATATATGCATTTTGTTTGATGTAAGTATTGACAATTTGGTTCTCTTTCTGTTAACATTTGCATGAAAATTCTTTTTCCATTCCTTCATTTCAGCCTTTGTGTGGTTAAAGCTAATGTGAATCATGTAGGCAGCACATTGTTGGATCTTATTTGCTATAAATTCAGTTGCTTTGTTTCTTTTGATTGGAGAATTTAATCCATGTACATTTAAAGTAATTATTGATAGGTAACAATAAACTGTGGAAAATCCTGAAAGACATGGGAATACCAGACCACCTGACCTGCCTCTTGAGAAACCTGTATGCAGGTCAGGAAGCAACAGTTAAAACTGGACATGGAACAACAGACTGGTTCCAAATAGGAAAAGGAGTATGTCAAGGCTGTATATTGTCACCCTGCTTATTTAACTTATATGTAGAGTACATCATGAGAAATGCTGGGCTGGAAGAAGCACAATCTGGAATCAAGATTGCCTGGAGAAATATCAATAACCTCAGATATGAGGATTACACCACCCTTATGGCAGAAGGTGAAGAGGAACTAAAAAGCCTCTTGATGAAAGTGAAAGTGGAGAGTGAAAAAGTTGGCTTAAAGCTCAACACTCAGAAGACTGAGATCATGGCATCTGGTCCCAACACTTCATGGGAAATAAATGGGGAAACAGTGGAAACAGTATCAGACTTTATTTTTCTGGGCTCTCAAATCACTGCAGATGATGATTGCAGCCATGAAATTAAAAGACACTTACTCCTTGGAAGAAAAGTTATGACCAATCTAGATGGCATATTGAAAAGCAGAGACATTACTTTGCCAACAAAGGTCCATCTAGTCCAGGCTGTGGTTTTTCCAGTGGTCATGTATGGATGTGAGAGTTGGACTGTGAAGAAGGCTGAGCACCAAAGAACTGATGCTTTTGAACTGTGGTGTTGGGGAAGACTCTTGAGAGTCCCTTGGTCTGCAAGGAGATCCAACCAGTCCATTCTGAAGGAGATCAGCCCTGGGATTTCTTTGGAAGGAATGATGCTAAAGCTGAAACTCCAGTACTTTGGCCACCTCATGCAGAGTTGACTCAGAAAAGACTGATGCTGGGAGGGATTGGGGACAGGAGGAGAAGGGGACGACAGAGGATGAGATGGCTGGATGGCATCACTGACTCGATGGATGTGAGTCTGAGTGAACTCCGGGAGTTGGTGATGGACAGGGAGGCCTGGCGTGCTGCAATTCATGGGGTCGCAAAGAGTTGGACACTACTGAGCAACTGAACTGAACTGAACTCAACTGAAGGACTTATTATTTTCACTTTATTGATTAATTTCTGACATTTTATAGTTTCTTTGGTCCATTCTTCCTTTATTTGTATTTGTATGCTTTAATTCCTTTCTCATTAATTTTTTGTATCTACTATAGGTTTTTTCCTTTTTTGTGTGTTTATGATGAAGCTTACATAAAAATCTTAGACCTAACAGTCTATTTTAAGAGAGCAACAATTTACTTTCAATTGCATTTAAAAGCTCTAGACTTCTCTTCTCCACATATTTTATGCTAGTGATGTCATGCTTCACATCTTTTTATATTATGCATCCATTAAAATTTACTGAAGCTATACTTATTTTAATGCTATCACTTTAAACTTATATTCTGGAGTTAAAAGCATACCATAATTATATTTCAACAATCTGACTTTATATATTTACCATTACCAGTGAGTTTTATATTTTCATATATTTTCATATGGTTACTTAGTTTCCTTTACTTTCAATTTAAAAGGCTCCCTTTTTAGCATTTATTTTCTTGTAAGACAGTTAAAGACTCTGTTTGCAATGCAGGGGTTGCAGGAGATGCTGATTTGATCCCTGAGTAAGGAAGATCCTCTGGAAGAGAGCATGACAATCCACTCTAGTATGCTTGTCCAGAGAATTACATGGAAAATGAACCCTGGCAGGCTACAGTCCATAGTGTCACAAAGAGTCAGACACACCTGAAATGACTTAGCATGCAAAACGGTTCTAATAGTGACGAACTTCCCCAGCTTTTCTTTGCCTAGGAACATCTTTACTAAGCCTTCATTTCTAAAGCACATCTTTTTCCAAATACATTGTATATTTTTTGTTGGCAGGTATTTGTTGTTTGTTTTCAAAGATTCAGGCAGACACTGATTTGTCTGGTCCCTTCCTGGATGAAACTTCCTGCAGACCTTATTTGATATCAAGGTAATGGTGAGATTTTTTTTTTTTAATTCTCTGTGAGTCTCTTGTATTTCTGTATATTTATTACATAAGGCTGGAGAAGGCAATGGCACCCCACTCCAGTACTCTTGCTTGGAAAATCCCATGGATGAAGGAGCCTGGTGGGCTGCAGTCCATGGGGTTGCTAAGAGTCGGACATGACTGAGCGACTTCACTTTCACTTTTCACTTTCATGCATTGGAGAAGGAAATGGCAACCCACTCCAGT
>NW_011495085.1:3810703-3816696 GCF_000754665.1 Bison bison bison
ACTTTTCACTTTCATGCATTGGAGAAGGAAATGGCAACCCACTCCAGTGTTCTTGCCTGGAGAATCCCAGGGACGGGGGAGCCTGGTGGGCTGCCATCTATGGGGTCGCACAGAGTCGGACACGACTGAAGTGACTTAGCATAGCATTACATAAGGCCCAGGCTGTCCATTGTTTCAGACAATTTTTCAAATTGTAACTGAAAAGCCTTTGAAAATAGAAATATCGTCTCACTTTGGCACAGGAAAGAGGCTATTACTGTCCAGTATATACAGATAATGGGACTTCCCTGGTGGCTCAGTGGTAAAGAATCTGCCTGCCAATGCAAGAGACAAGGGTTTGATCCCTGGATCGGTAAGATACCCTGGGAGAGAAAAATGCAACCCATCGAATATTCTTGCCTGTTAAGTCCCATGGACCAAGGAGCCTGGTGTGGTACAGTCCATGGGGTTACAAAAACAATTGAATAAGAGTTAATGACTAAACAACAACAATAAAGATAATTTCTCTCTCTAAATCAAAAATTAGGCAAACTTCCAAAAGACTTGGATTCTCTGAGCCTGATATTCCTATCCTATAATAAAACTCATTGCATGTACAGATGTCAAGCAGCCCTCTTTAGGTTACACTGTCATAATGGCCTCAGTTCAGTTCAGTCGCTCAGTCGTGTCCAACTTTTTGTGACCCCATGGACTGAAGCATGCCAACTTCCCTGTCCAGCACCAACTCCCAGAACTGGCACAAACTCATGTCCATTGAGTCAGTGATGCTATCCAACCATCTTATCCTCTGTTGCCTCCTTCTCCTCCTGCTATCAGTCTTTCCCTGTATCAGTATCTTTTCCAATGAGTCAGTTCTTCACATCAGGTGGCCAAAGTATTGGAGCTTAAGCTTCAGCATCAGTCCTTCCAATGAATATCCAGGACTGATTTCCTTTAGGATTGATTGGTTTGATCTCCTTGCAGTCCAAGGGACTTTCAAAGAGTTGTCTCTAACACTGCAATTCAAAAGCATCAATTCTTTGGTGCTTAGGTTTCTTTATAGTCCAACTCTCACATCCATATATGGCTTTGAAAAACCATAGCTTTGACTAGATGGACCTTTGTTGACAAAGTAATGTCTCTGCTTTTTAATATGCTGTCCAGGTTGGTCATAGCTTTTCTTCCAAGGAGCAATTATTTTTTAATTTCATGGCTTCAGTTACCATCTGCAGTGATTTTGGAGCCCAAGAAAATAAAGTCTCACACTGTTTCCATTGTTCCTCCATCTATTTGTCATGAAATGATGGTTCCAGATGTTACAATCTTAGTTTTTTGAATGTTGAGTTTTAAGCCAACTTTTTCACTGGCCTACCTTAAAATATGTATAAAATTAAAATGCATGATAACAGTAAGTAAAAGGTACACAGGATATAAATGGAGTTGTATCTGTATGTCTTACAATTTAAAGGAATTTATAAAATGATTTTTTGTAAAGATATATATATATAATTTTATTATATAAAATTATTAATTTTGTAACTCATATAAACACAAAAAGAATTTTAAGTCAATATACAGTTAACAAGAAAACAGAAAGGAAAATGAAATAATAAAAAGATATGATTCATTCAAAAATGTTTATAGAGAGAAGTAACAAATAGATGGCAGAATTATTAAACATGTAATAAAATGGCAGACTTAGCCAAAACATGATAGTTATATTAAATGTATATGCACTAATATACATAGCTTAAAATCTGTTAGTCTATATCAAGATCGACAAATATTTTCTGCAAAAAGCCAGATAGTATTTTAGACTTCGTTGGCCATGTGGTTTTTATCACTACCTGCTCAACTCTGAAGTTAAAGCATAAAAACAGCCACAGACAATACATGACTGTATGAGCATCATTGTGTTTTAATAAAATTGAATTTTAAGAATAATGGCAAGCAAGACTTAGTCAGTTGAACATAGTCTGCTGACCTCAGTCAAGAGTTTAATAAGCTGTTTACTAATGACTTCATAATCATTCATAAGAAATACCTTAAATATAAGCATATGAAAGCTTGAAACTTACAGGATAAAAATGGTAAGTATTAAGCATACAAATGTTTAGCTGTGCTAATAGCATATAAAGGGAATTCCTCCATGGTACTAGCTATGAAGAACCCACCTGCCAATACAGCAGACATAAGAGACATGAGTTTGATTCCTGGGTCAGGAAGATCCCCTGAAAGAGGGCATGGCAATCACTATAGTATTCTTTCCTGGAGAATCCCATAAACAAAGGAGCCTGGTGGGCTACAGTCCATAGGGTCACAAAAATCAGACACAACTGAAGTGACTTAGCATGTATGTACATAGCATATAAAGTATGATCACAGATAAAATTCATTACTTGAGATGAAAAATAATCTCACAACAGTTATTATCAAATATCAGCAAAAATAAAATGCTAAATTGCTATAAACCTAAATATATATCCTGAAAATATTTTGATCAAAGTGATAGGACAAAAATAGTAGAAAGAGACAAATTTGGAAAGTAAGAGATTGATTAAAGTATGAGATTGATTATTGTTTTGGAAAAAGGCCAAAATTCAATAAATATATGAAAGAATTAGAATACCTGAAAATAATAGAATATATGAAAATAAAAATTGTCTTAAATGACATTTATAGAATACTGTATACAACTACTGTTATCATGAATTTCATTGAGTATATATTTTAAATTTATTAAGACATTATCATTGCTAATATATATTAGATTTCTTTGGTTAGTCTTTCATTGCTTTCTATTTTTTTTCCTGAATACCTGTATTCAATCTGTTAATCTATATCAAGATCGACAAGTATTTTCTGCAAAAAGCTAGATAGATAGTATTTTAGACTTTGTTGGCCATGTGGTTTTTATCAATACCTGATCAACTCTGAAGTTAAAGCATGAAAACAGCCATAGACAATACATGACTGCATGAGCATCATTGTGTTTTAATAAAATTTAATTTAATTTAAATTTAATCTAATAAAATTGAATACAAAATTCAATGTTAGCATGCATCTGCCAAAAGAATGCCTTCATTGCATTCTCCACCACAGTTTTTTTGGTGACAGTCTTTCAGATCTAGTTTATTAGAAAGTTTATTTTTTACCATCATTTTTGAAGGGCAGCAGTTTGTAATACATCAAATTCTTAGTTAGTAGCTGCTTTGTTTGAGTACTTTAAAGATATAATTCCATGTTCTTTGTGACTCAGTTTTCTCTTAAGAAGCCAGATGTAAATGTTATGTCTGTTTCCTTTAAAGGAATATGTTTCCTGCTCACCTATTTGTATGCTTTTAAGGTTTCTACTTTATCTTTGTTTGTCAGTGTTTTATGATTTGCCCCCATGTTGTTTGATTTGTATTCATCATGAATTTGGTTCACAGAACTTCTTAAAACCATGTCTTTGTGTCTTTTAACAAATATAGTTTTGGTTATCTTGGGAAGTAATTTTAATATATTAGAACTTTGTCACCATGTTCCATATATATTTTTATTTCATTTTTTTCCAGTCATCTTTCTCTGCTTATACAAATCAGCATATTTTCTACTGTGGTATTTTTCAGTTCACTGTTTTTTTTTGTTTGTTTGTTTGTTTTTTCAGCTGTATCTCATCTAATATTAAATCTATCCAATTTGTTCTTTCTGTTATTGTTTGGGTTCTTAAATTACCATTTGAGAATGTTATATATGTTCCAAGCATCTCATGCTCTCCAGGTTGCTGTTTATGTATTAAATTTGTTGATCACAGAGATTGAGCTTGTTTAAAAGCAAGTCTGAGTTTTAATTGTTTTATAATTTCTTTGTATGCCTGTGTTACAGCCTTTGGGAGTTCCAAGTGAAAACCCAAGCTGTTTTTTTCAGTGATTCTCCTTCTTGCTGGTGTTTGAACTGCAGTTTTGTCTGCCCATCCTCATGTGCATGTCTAAATCTTTATCCAGCATCATAGCCTCTCCTAGTGTCTTCTCATATCCTCAGCCTTAGCTTTACAACTGTCCAATGCCACATTATTTCTCCTTCTCTCTAACGTCCAGGCATCCCGATTCCTTATACTTTACTGGCACTTTGACACTTTCATATAGATTTTATTTTCCAGTTGTGTCTACTTCTTCTAGGTGCTCACAGTGGGAGTATATTCATATCAAGCTTATTCATCTTCCCTCAAAACAGAATACTCCTAACTCAGGGTTTTGGTGCTGACTTTACTGAGATGGGAAAAAATATAAAACTCTTAGTTTGATGTTTATAGTTATTTCCATCTTGAGCAAAATAAAGGTGAGGCACTAGTGGGATACACTAATAGAAGTTTCCAGATGGAAGATGTTGTTGTTCGGTCATTCAGTCATGTCTGACCATTTGTGACCCTATGGACTACAGCACACCAGGATTTCCTGTCCTTCACAATCTCCAGGAGCTTGCTCAAACTCATTTCCATTGAATCGGTGATATCATCCAACAGTCTCATCCTCTATCACCTGCTTCTCTTCCTGCCTTCAGTCTTTACCAGCATTAGGGTCTTTTCCAGTGAGTTGGCTCTTTCCATCAGGTGGCCAAATAGTGGACCTTCAATATCAGTCCTTCCAATGAATATTCAGGGTTGATTTCCTTTAGGATTGACTGGTTTGATCACCTTATGGTCCAAGGGACTCTCAAAAGTATTCTCCAGTACCACAGTCCAAAAGCATCAGTTCTTCGGCACTCAGCCTTTTTTAATGAACTCTCACATCCATACATGACTACTGGGAAAACCATAGCTTTGACTGTTAAGAGGATAACAGGCAGGAAGGCTAGGGATCTCCAAATAAAGGAAATAGACTGCAAAGTGTCAGACATTTTTTATCTTTCTTAAACGGCAGGAGGAAACAAACTACAAGTGTCAGATTTTTTTTCCCCCTTCTCTTAAATGAAGTGAGTGAAAGTTGCTCAGCCTTGTTCAATTCTTTGCGACCCCATGGACTCCAGAACCCCAGTCTCCCACATTGCAGGGGATTCTTTACCAGCTGAACCACAAGGGAAGCCCAAGAACACTGGAGTGGGTAGCATATCCCTTCTCCAGGGGATCTTCCCTACTCAGGAATCCGAACCAGGATCTCCTGCATTGTAGGCAGATTCTTTACCAACTGAGCTATTAGCGAAGATGTGCCTTCTTTATACAAGTTTAAATGGAGGTTTCTCTTAAAATTCTGTGTTGCCATGATGACACCTGGTTCCACCTGAACTTTCCTTAAACCTTGAGCTACACAATGTGTTTTTCTTATGGAAATGTTTTTTTTCTTAAGCTATGCTAATGAACTAAGTACTTACCCCTAGACTCTGTCTTTCTTCAAGTCCATTCCACTTAAGACTCAGAACCAGAACTGTTAAGGGCTCAACAAACCAGTATGGTTTTCTCATATATTGTTCTCCTAATCTATGTTAATGAAACTATATATTTACTTGGAAACCTGCCTTTCTTCAAGATTTATGTTAATTGATTTATGGTCCAGGATGACTCACCTTGTGCCAATGATATCTCAAAATGCATGTTGTGGATAAGGGGCCTGGTGCCAGTCTCTGAGTTTTGAGACATTCCCTTTCTCTAATTAGCAGCCTGCTGAAGCTAGTGGAGGTGACGGAATTCCAGTTGAGCTATTTCAAATCCTAAAAGATGATGCTGTGGAATTCCTGCACTCAATATGCCAGTAAATTTGGAAAACTCAGCAGTGGCCACAGGACTGGAAAAGGTCAGTTTTTATTCCAATCTCAAAGAAAGGAAATGCCAAAGAATGCTCAAACTACCGCACAATTGAACTCATCTCACACGCAAGCGAAGTAATGCTCAAAATTCTCCAAGCCAGGCTTCAGCAATATGAGAACCATGAACTTCCACTTGTTCAAGCTGGTTTTAGAAAAGGCAGAGGAACCAGAGATCAAATTGCCAACATCTGCTGGATCATGGAAAAAGCAAAAGAGTTCCAGAAAAACATCTG
>NW_011495085.1:3816796-3828656 GCF_000754665.1 Bison bison bison
CTGTGTGGATCACAATAAACTGTGGAAAATTCTGAAAGAGATGGGAATACCAGACCACCGGACCTGCCTCTTGAGAAACTTGTATGCAGGTCAGGAAGCAATAGTTAGAACTGGGCATGGAACAACAGACTGGTTCCAAATAGGAAAAGGAGTACATTAAGGCTGCATATTTTCACCCTGCTTATTTAACTTATAAGCAGAGTACATCATGAGAAATGCTGGACTGGAAGAAGCTCAAGCTGGAATCGAGATTGCCGGGAGAAATATCAATAATTTCAGATATGCAGATGACACCACACTTATGGCAGAAAGTGAAGCAATTTTGAGAACTACAGAAACTTAAAAATTTCCCACTTTAAAAACACCAAGTAAAACTATACAGAATATAACTGGCATTATTTCAAATGCATAAATGAATTTGTTGGAATATAAAAAATTCCTAGAGGCTAGAAAGAGCAAAGGACTGAAAACAAGACTTTAAGTTGAAACAGAAATCCCTGTTGTCCATCTCTGTAATAAAAGACTTGCATTTTTAACACTGAATAATACTATTACAAAATATAATACATGTTAGACAATTCTTGAAAATAAAATTACATACAAAATGTATTAGGTTGAGTAATATCAGAATGAAATGTTTCAAAATGCTTTAGACAGAAGACTAAAAATAATGAGCTAAACTTACATATAGAAAATAAGAAAAAGATAAACAGAATAAGTCAAAAGGATTAAGAAGAGGAAAAGATAAAGTTCAAAGAAAAATTAATAAATTAATAGAGAGAAATGACACAGCTAAAAATTAGCTCTTTTAAAAGATGAATGCAAACTTCTCAGTTTTGGCAAAACAATTAAATAAAAGCAAATGATGAGTGAGAGGGAAGAAAAAAACACTTAAAAAATACAGCATGTGAACTATTTACTGGATTTGTCATGTTGATTATTAAATAAATTCTCAACTTTAATTTTATCATAGAAAGAAAGAAAGTGAAGTTGCTCAGTCATGTCCGACTTTGCGACCCCATGGCCTGTAGCCCACCAGGCTCCTCCATCCATGGAATTTTCCAGGCAAGAGTACTGGAATGGGATGCCATTTCCTTCTCCAGGGGATCTTCCAGACCTAGGGATTGAACACAGTTCTCCCTCATTGCAGGCAGAATTTATCAAATTTTATCATAAGCTGCTAATTAACTAGGAATATTTCAAAAGAAATAGAAAACCTGAATAAACTTGCATTGACTAGAAAACTGGGTTCAGTTATAAAACTGTCCACAAATATAAAATGAGAAAACAAAGCATTCAACAATGAAAATCAGATAGTAATTTCATAGGAGGCTTTATCAAACATTCTAAGGCCATATTATTTTGAACCTGTACACACCCTAAGATGATAGATATTAATTTTTTTATGATTATATAAGCTAGATTGCAAAACTACCTACTCAAATCACATCCACTTTTTCCTTATTAGCAGTTATGTGAATATGCAAAATGAAAAATAAACTCTAACCCATCAAAGTATAAAATAAAGTATATATTGATTAAATTTGGTTCTTACAAGGAATAAAAGACTGTTTTGACACTTAAAAAAATCTATCAGTGTAATTTACCACATTAACATAATAAGCATGAAAAAATGATAAATGTTTCATATCAATAGACATAAAAAGGACCTCAATAAAATTAAAAAGTCATATATAATTTAAAGTATTTGATCAAGCGAGTTAATTTCTAATTTTAATGAGAAATATTGATCAAAATTCTATACAAACTACATATGTTATGATCAAATATTAAAAACACTTCCTTTAAAAAAATAAGATAGTTAAATTAGCACTTTTATTCAGTATTGCCCTACCAGTTCTCCAAATACTGTAAAATGAAGAAGACATAAATTAATAAGAAGGAAGCAAGACAATCATTATTTCCAGGTTATCTGTCTAACAAACACATGAATAGATGCTCAACGTATCTCATTATCAGAGAAATGCAAATCAAAACCACAATGAGGTACCATCTCACACTGGTCTGAATGGCTGCTATCAAAAAGTCTAAAGCAATAAATGCTGGAGAGGGTGCTGAAAAACGGAACCCTCTTACACTGCTGGTGGGAATGCAAACTAGTACAGCCACTATGGAGAACAGTGTGGAGATTCCTTAAAAACTGGAAATAGAACTGCCCTATAACCCAGCAATCCCACTGCTGGGCATACACACCAAGGAAACCAGAATTGAAAGAGACACGTGTACCCCAATGTTCATAACAGCACTGTTTACAATAGCTAGGACATGGAAGCAACCTAGATGTCCATTGGCAGACAAATGGATAAGAAAGCTGTGGTACATATACACAATGGAATATTACTCAGCTATTAAAAAGAACTTATTTGAATCAGTTCTGAGGTGGATGAAACTGGAGCCTATTATACAGAGTGAAATAAGTCAGGAAAAAAAAAACTAATATAGTATATTAATGCATATATATGGAATTTAGAAAGATGCTAATGATGACCCTATTTGCGAGACAGTGAAAGAGACACAGATATAAACAGATTTTTGGACTCTGTGGGAGAAGGCAAGAGTGGGATGATTTGAGAGAATAGCATAGAAACATGAATATTACCATATGTGAAATAGATCGCCAGTCCTGGTTCGATGCATGAAACAGGGCACTCAAAGCTAGTGCACTGGGACAACATGGGGAGGGATGTGGGAGAGGGGTTCAGGATGCGAGACACATGTGCACCTGTGGCTGATTCATGTCAATGTATGGCAAAAACCACTATAATATTGTAAAGTAATTAGCCTCCCATTAAAAATAATTAATTTAAAAAAAGCATGAGATAATAATGACAAAATTTTGGGGTCTCTCTGAAAGTAAGATTACATAAAATATACTTCCTTTTGATACATTGCTACTGCTGCTAAGTCACTTCAGTCGCTTCTGACTCTGTGCGACCCCATAGACAGCAGCCCACCAGGCTCCCCCGTCCCTGGGATTCTCCAGGCAAGAACACTGGAGTGGGTTTCCATTTCCTTCTCCAATGCATAAAAGTGAAAGTGAAGTTGCTCAGTCCTATTCGACTCCTAGCGACCCCATGGACTGCAGCCTACCAGGCTCCTCCGTCCATTGGATTTTCCAGGCAAGAGTACTGGAGTGGGGTGCCATTGCCTTCTCCGTTTGATACACTAATATCACCTAATTATGAAAATAGGCGTATATTAAATATTTATAATAGCAGCATAAACAACCATTGTTGCAGCCTAGTGGAGCAGAGACCAGAACCTGCCCCCTGACTGGAGGGTGCAGCAAACTGAGCCCTCCTGATTTTCCTAGGAAGCATGCTGAGCGCACGTTCTTGGGCAGGACGTGCTCTCTTGCTCAGCTTTACTACCTGCACCTGCCTCCCTCCCCATAGAAAGAACACAAAATGTTCCTGATCAACAGCAGAGCCTTAACTACTCCCATTTTATGGTGCACTGATCAAACTCCCCAGTCTAGATATTTCCTAGTGATCTCATGTTTTTATTCTGCCAATAAAAGCGTGAGCTGAAAGGAGCCATTTTGTCGTCCTGGCATGGAGAGCAGGAAGGCCCCCAGATGCTCCGCTTGGCAAATTATATGTGTCTGTCTTTTCATTACGTGCTGGCCCCATTTCAGGTCTTTCTCATCCGCTGTGTTGGACGTGACAAACAATGATAAAAATTAAGTCTATCAGAATATAGTTTTATAGGCATAATTGTAAAGAATTGGGAACCTCTAGATTGCCTAATGCACATATGGAAACTTGAAAAATAACAAAGTTAGCATTTCAGATCATGGTGAATATTCAGTAAATAGTTTGGCACAACTGACTGTATTCCTAGCAATTTAACAGCATATAAAAATTAGTCTAGAATTAAATGTATACCTGTGGTGGATTCATTTTGATATTTGGCAAAACTAATACAATTATGTAAGGTTTAAAAATTTAAAATTAAAAATTAAAAAAAAAATAAGTGTATCCATATGTATAATATTTATGTTTTTTAATATATATTATACATTATATATATATATATAAATGACATGTGCAAATATATTTATATAATTATAAATGACATGTGCAAATATATTTGTAGTTCCCCTGGAAGGAAAATTTTCTCCAACGGCACATGAATTGTAAACAACAAGAAAATGATTGATACATTTTATTATATTTGTATTAAAGTTATAAAAACAGTCCTGAGGGATATGAAAATGCCAGTTTCAGTCTTGGAAAAGTCACTGGACACATATACATATTAATGTTTAGAATTCACATGTGTAAGGAGAGTCCAATTAAAGTATCATTCTTTTAGTCAGCTATTGCTAAGTAACAAAAACCCTCCAGTAAAGAAGCATACAACAAAAACAAAATGAAAAATGTCTCTGAATGATTTCTGCTGTTATATACTGGCTCTCTAGAGGTGAATTCTGGTAAATTATTTAATTGGCAGCTACTCAGCAACCATTTTATCCCCCCTTCTTCTTGACCCCTATCCAGCAAAGTATTTGGGTTCCCCGAATATCCTGTGAGGAACCTGAATTCTATTTTTGGTACAGTTAGCACATATAAACAGAATTATATACTGTGGTGGCAAGGACATGCATTTCATTCCTACCATAATTGATTAACTAAAATATAAAATTGAACAAGCAGAAAGTCTTGTCCTTTGTGCCTTCTCCCTCATGAATAACATGAATAACACAGTGGTATTTTTAGTGCCTCATGTACCCGCTATGAATTCTGGCTTTAAAAATAGATGCAGAGTATAATGCCGTTCGGGGTCAATTGTTCCTAAAGAATCCACCTGCCAGTGCAGGAGATGTAGGAGATGCGGGTTCGATCCCTGGGTTGGGAGGGTCCCCTGAATGAGGAAATGGCGATCAACTGCAGTATGCTGGCCTGGAAAATTACATGGACAGTGGAGCCTTGTGGACTGCAATGCATGAGGTTACAAAGAGTCAGGCGGGATTGAGTGAGCACCCATGCACACACAACATTATTGGGAAAACAAAGATTAAATTTAAAATGTTGAATACTGTGAGAGTAATGAAATTATAGACATTCTTAAATTTAAGATAAAGATGGAAATATTTCTGCGATCTCTCAAAGTCCATTTAATAAAAAATAAATATAGCACTAAGTTTTGGAAATTAACTGCTATTGATTTTCATCAGTATTCAACATGAGTTTACACTGAAGAAAGCTGTAGTCTAGAATGGCATTGCAAGTTGTTATATGTGAAGATTACACAGATTTTTGATGTATAACACAATTGTGATAAGTATTATGCAATAATTTGTGGCCTTTAGGCTTAATAGGATATTATAACAATAGAGATAGCAATAAAAGCTTACAGCCACCCAGAAACAAAAGGAAAAAAAAAGTTTAAAGTGGGAAAATACATAAAAGGTAATTGTGGGAAATAATATCAGCAATTCAAAACCTCAGAATTTTCTGAGGAAGTAGATTGAGCAGAAAAAGATTTCAATCTAAAATTTGAGCATTTATTTTGTCTAAGGACTATATAACCCCCCAAAAGCACACATGTGTGTATTAGTCGCTCAGTCATGTCTGACTCCTTGCGATCCCATGGACTGTAGCCTGCCAGGTTACTCCATCCATGGGATTTTACAGGCAAGAATTCTGGAGTGGATTGCCATTTCCTTCTCCAAAAGCACACATAAATGTATAGAAATGAAAATATCATCTTTAAAATATAAAGATCTGAGAACTATCTATGAAATACAATAAGATTTTTTAAAAAGTTCTCAAATACACAATCTGCATAATCAGAAGATAAGTATAACAAATAGTTGTAAATACTGAGACTAAAAATATTGTGTTCTGGGGTTTATACTAAATACTAAAATCATCTTTGTGCATGTATGCTTGCAAACATTGAGGCCAAAATAGAATGCTCTTTCACAGGCAAGTGTAATACTGTTCAAATACTTGTTTAAAGAAAACACTTAAGTGATTTTTAACAGCCTTTTAAAAAATAATTACAAAAATAATATTCTCAGGATGTCAAGAGTTCTACAGTGGATGTTCTAAAAACCAATATGTTACTTATTTTATATATTATTCTAACAAACCAAAAAAGTAGTTATTTTCTCTATAAATTTAAAAAACCAGCACAAGTCAGGTTAAAAATAAGTATGTGACGTGAAAGTGCTCAGTCGTGTCCGACTCTTTGTGACCCCATGGCCTATACTTTCCATGGAATTTTCCAGACCAGAATACTGGAGTGGGTAGCCTTTCCCTTCTACAGGCGATCTTTCCAACCCAGGGATTGATCAGTTGAACCACAAGAGAAGCCCAAGAATACTGGAGTGGGTAGCCTATCCCTTAGCCAGAGGTTCTTCCTGACCCAAGAATCAAACTGGGGTCTCCTGCTTTGCAGGCAGATTCTTTACCAACTGACCTATTAGAGAAGCCCTATAAATAAGTATACAGTATATAAAATACAAACACAAAAGTGTTCATTTACAGTACTTCGCCCAAAATTTGTAGTAAATATAGTGAATTCAGTAACTTACTAATGATATGAAAACTGAAGTGGCCAAATAAAGTCAGTTTTAGCATAGGAACTTAATATTGTGTTCAACACCTTATGTCACAGTATAAAAACAATTAAATGACACACAGAGAAAACAAATTTCATAAAACCCATATACTCCAAGTTGAAAATACATTTAAAGCTGGAAAGAAAATTATTCTTTTTAATATGAAAAGAAATAGTATCTACTTAAAAACATATATGGTGAAGTTTGAAGAAAATGTGAGGTAGTCCCATTGTCTTAAACAATGATTTAAAATGTTACTCTGCATGCATGCTTATATTTGCTTCAATTGTGTCCAACTTTTCCAAAACTATGGACTGTAGCCTGCTAGGCTCCTCTGTTCTTGGGATTCTCCAGGCAAGAATACTGGAGTGGATTGCCATGTCGTCCTCTAGGGGATCTTCCCAACACAGGGATCAAACCTGCATCATCTTACTGGTCGTTGGGTTCTTTTTTTTGTTTGTTTTTGTTTTGTTTTAATTTTATTTTATTTTTTAAACTTTACAATATTGTATTAGTTTTGCCAGATCTCGAAATGAATCCGCCACAGGTATACCTGTGTTCCCCATCCTGAACCCTCCTCCCTCCTCCCTCCCCATACCATCCCTCTGGGTCGTCCCAGCGCACCAGCCCCAAGCATCCCGTATCGTGCATCGAACCTGGACTGGTGACTCATTTCATACATGATATTATACATGTTTCAATGCCATTCTCCATGCCAGTCAGAATGGCTGCGATCCAAAAGTCTACAAGCAATAAATGCTGGAGAGGGTGTGGAGAAAAGGGAACCCTCTTACACTGTTGGTGGGAATGCAAACTAGTACAGCCACTATGGAGAACAGTGTGGAGATTCCTTAAAAAACTGGAAATAGAACTGCCTTATGATCCAGCAATCCCACTGCTGGGCATACACACTGAGGTCGTTGGGTTCTTTACCACTAGTGCTACCCGGGAAGCCCAAATGTTACACTAAAAATGTTTTAATTCTTTTCTTTTCTTTTTATGTCCAACTCCTCTTGCTCTTCGCTGTTATTTCATCCACACTCTCTCCCTGGGCAACTCATGCTCATAACTTGATGTATGTCCTTTCAAACAGTCTTAAACTGATTATGTGTATGGATCTAGCTCAACCTCTGTGTTTATCTCTATGTCAAAATTACCTATCTAAATACTTGTCTAGATAACCATCTTAAAAGAGACAGAAACCATACTCACTATTTTCACAGAGAGGAATTTAGTATCAATAATTGTCAACTAGATATATAGAATTAGGAAGTTAATACAAAAACTTGCAATAGAAAGAGAATATTAGTATATCACAGAGGTGGCAGCCACAGAAAACAGCCAGCACCCTCCTAAAACATGAAAAATGGTGCAACTAGTAAAGAACAGGTCTTTGGCAGAGGAATTCAATGGAAGGGATTTTTTTGCCAAGATAAAATTACCTTTAAATTACCTAGAGGAAGAGCTACTGGGCATCCAGGACTGTCCAGATTTGCCCATTCTTACTCATCCTATTCCAAATGCATGATATTCTTTAATATAAAAAAAGAAGTCATAAAGGATATAAGAAAAAAAAAAAGCATAAATTACGATGTTACCTTGGGTGGAAATGATCTTTGTATCACACACCAGGCATATAGTTATGTGAAAAAGCAGATGCGAAATCAGCAGACACCTTCTTTATTAAAATGAAACATTGTTAGGATATAGAAACACGGAAACCTGTAATAGCCTTTTGTCTTTCTAATCCAGTTTCTAAGACTAGCATAGACTTTGCTTGTTATGGTGAAAAATAAAATAAACATTTTTTATGTTTTTAAGTGCTATGTATAAATTACTTGTCAGCCAACTATTGTCTTCAAACTTTGAGAGAACAAATGATTCCTAGGTTGCATACACTAAGCATAATATTGTGTTTAAAAATAATCAGAATAATCCAAAAATGGCAATTTTATAGGATGGAAGCATTAGAAGAAATTTAAATTTTTTTAATTTTTATAATCAATCAATTATTTTTAAATGTGGCCAGCACAAATTGGAATGGGACTCATTCCTTTGAAGACTGTTCCTGTTTCCACCCACTCCAGCCATATGGAGAAGCATATGGCTGTAATTGCCTTCAAGTCTTTTCTTAAGTGTAGCCTTATCAGAGAAGTCTTCCCTGACCTGGAAATTGAACATATTGGACATGATATCTCTCCTTTGTTATGGCTTTATGGTTGTTATGGCTTTATCTTTTGTGCTATCATAACCTGATACATTAATTTTATTTGTTTATTGTCTTTGTGTCCCACCAGATTATAAATTATAGTAGGAATTATGTGAGTTTTATTAGCTATCATATGCCAAATGAGTAGAACAGAGCAATGGATGCGATACGAGCTCAACATTTTTGAATGATTAAATAAATGTAAAAATTGAATACTTATTGATCACATTTTACTTTGGGAGAGGTCTCTTGACTCTTTCAAAGTACTTTTCCAAGGGTTTTACACTTCCTGTTAAGTAAAGAAGGCTATTTTGTCTCATGATGGCAACAGTGTGAGACATTAAGCTACTGACAGTTGGCAGCACTTTGAAATATTATGGTAGAGGATGGTCTAAAATAATGAGACTGACATAAGGAAAAAACAAAGATAATCTAAGAGATAGCCCACATAAGAACAGAGCTGCTTATCCCAGTCATACTTAAATTTGAGCTGCGTGTGCCCTTGCCATGGTTTATTTATATGAGCAATATATTCTTCTTTTGCCTACATTTGTAACATTTGGGTTTCTGTCACTTTCTAATAATATATTCCTGACCGATGCTATTAGAAGTATGTAATACGCTATAAGGATATAAAACTATAAGGCTTTGAATAATTCTTAGTAGATTTGAAAAGTAAAATTTAAAAACCCACCAGGCTCCTCTGTCGAGGTGATTCTTTTTTTTTTTTTTTTAATTTTATTTTATTTTTAAACTTTACATAATTGTATTAGTTTTGCCAGATATCAAAATGAATCCGCCACAGGTATACATGTGTTCCCCATTCTGAACCCTCCTCCCTCCTCCCTCCCCATACCATCCCTCTGGGTCGTCCCAGTGCACTAGCCCCAAGCATCCAGTATCGTGCATCGAACCTGGACTGGCAGCTCTTTTCTTACATGATATTTTACATGTTTCAATGCCATTCTCCCAAATCTTCCCACCCTCTCCCTCTCCCACAGAGTCCATAAGACTGTTCTATACATCAGTGTCTCTTTTGCTGTCTCGTACACCGGGTTATTGTTACCATCTTTCTAAATTCCATATATATGCGTTAGTATACTGTATTGGTGTTTTTCCTTCTGGCTTACTTCACTCTGTATAATAGGCTCCAGTTTCATCCACCTCATTAGAACTGATTCAAATGTATTCTTTTTAATGGCTGAGTAATACTCCATTGTGTATATGTACCACTGCTTTCTTATCCATTCATCTGCTTCCATGTCCTGGCTATTATAAACAGTGCTGCGATGAACATTGGGGTACACGTGTCTCTTTCAATTCTGGTTTCCTTGGTGTGTATGCCCAGCAGTGGGGTTGCTGGATCATAAGGCAGTTCTATTTCCAGTTTTTTAAGGAATCTCCACACTGTTCTCCATAGTGGCTGTACTAGTTTGCATTCCCACCAACAGTGTAAGAGGGTTCCCTTTTCTCCACACCCTCTCCAGCATTTATTATTTGTAGACTTTTGGATCACAGCCATTCTGACTGGTGTGAAATGGTACCTCATAGTGGTTTTGATTTGCATTTCTCTGATAATGAGTGATGTTGAGCATCTTTTCATGTGTTTGTTAGCCATCTGTATGTCTTCTTTGGAGAAATGTCTATTTAGTTTTTTGGCCCATTTTTTGATTGGGTCATTTATTTTTCTGGAGTTGAGCTGTAGGAATTGCTTGTATATTTTTGAGCTTAGTTGTTTGTCAGTTGCTTCATTTGCTATTATTTTTTCCCATTCTGAAGGCTGTGTTTTCACCTTGCTAATAATTTCCTTTGATGTGCAGAAGCTTTTAAGGTTAATTAGGTCCCATTTGTTTATTTTTGCTTTTGTTTCCCCCACAAAAAAAAAGAAAACTACAGGCCAATATCACTGATGAACATAGATGCAAAAATCCTTAACAAAATTCTAGCAATCAGAATCCAACAACACATTAAAAAGGTCATACACCATGACCAAGTGGGCTTTATCCCAGGGATGCAAGGATTCTTCAATATCCGCAAATCAATCAATGTAATACACCACATTAACAAATTGAAAAATAAAAACCATATGATTATCTCAATAGATGCAGAGAAAGCCTTTGACAAATTCAACATCCATTTATGATAAAAACTCTCCAGAAAGCAGGAATAGAAGGAACATACCTCAACATAATAAAAGCTATATATGACAAACCCACAGCAAACATTATCCTCAATGGAGAAAAATTGAAAGCATTTCCTCTAAAGTCAGGAACAAGACAAGGGTGCCCACTTTCACCATTACTATTCAACATAGTTTTGGATGTTTTGGCCACAGAAATCAGAGCAGAAACAGAAATTTAAAAAATCCAAATTGGAAAAGAAGAAGTAAAACTCTTTTTGCAGATGACATGATCCTCTACATAGAAAACCCTAAAGACTCCACCAGAAAATTACTAGAACTAATTAATGAATATAGTAAAGTTGCAGGATATAAAATCAACACACAGAAATCCCTTGCATTCCTATACACTAATAATGAGAAAATAGAAAGAGAAATTAAGAAAACAATTCCATTCACCACTGCAACGAAAAGAATAAAATACTTAGGAATATATCTACCTAAAGAAACTAAAGACCTATATATAGAAAACTATAAAACACTGGTGAAAGAAATCAAAGAGGACACTAATAGATGGAGAAATATACCATGTTCATGCATTGAAAGAATCAATATAGTGAAAATGAGTATACTACCCAAAGCAATTTATAGATTCAATGCAATCCCTATCAAGCTACAAACGGTATTCTTCACAGAGCTACAACAAATAATTTCACAATTTGTATGGAAATACAAAAAACCTCGAATAGCCAAAGCGATCTTGAGAAAGAAGAATGGAACTGGAGGAATCAACCTGCCTGACTTCAGGCTCTATTACAAAGCCACAGTCATCAAGACAGTATGGCACTGGCACAAAGACAGAAATATAGATCAATGGAACAAAATAGAAAGCCCAAAGATAAATCCACGCACATATGGACACCTTATCTTTGACAAAGGA
>NW_011495085.1:3828756-3829536 GCF_000754665.1 Bison bison bison
CTCCAGTGTTCTTGCCTGGAGAATCCCAGGGACAGGGGAGCCTGGTGGGCTGCTGTCTCTGGGGTCGCACAGAGTTGGACATGAATGAAGCAACTTAGCAGCAGCAGTCTTGGTTGCTATATAGCCTTTTCTCTAGGAGCAGCAAGTGGTGGCTACTCTCTAGCCGTGTTGCACAGACTTCTCTTTGCAGTGGCTTCTTATTGTGGAGCATGGGCTCTAGGTGCACAAGCTTCAGTAGTTATGGCATGTAGGCTCAGTAGGTGTGGTTTCCAGGCTCTAGAGCTCAGGCTCAGTAGTTACGGCTCCTGGGCTTAGTTGCTTCATGGCATATGGAATCCTCTCAGACCAGGGATCAAACTGGTGTCTCCTGCATTGGCAGGTGGACTCTACACCACTGAGCCACCAGGGAAGCCCTAAACTTTCAGTTTTAGAAGAGGTTTTGATTTACAGAAAAATTTCAAAGATACTACAAAGTGTTCCTGTGTAACACACCTGCTTTTCCCTGTTAACATATAAGATTTTCTTAATATCTTTTTCTATTCTAAGATCCTATTATGGGTACATTTTGTTTGACCATCAGGTCAGGCTAAGAAAATAAGTAGTAACTGGAACTTGGGAGACTTTAAATGTCATGGTTTTTCCAGTAGTCATGTATGGATGTGAGAGTTGGACTATAAAGAAAGCTGAGCACTGAAGAATTGATGCTTTTGAACTGTGATGTTAGAGAAGACTCTTGAGAGTTCCTTGGACTGCAAGGAGATCCAACCAGTCCATCCTAAA
>NW_011495085.1:3829636-3831061 GCF_000754665.1 Bison bison bison
AAGATCTAACCGTAAGACCAGAAACTATAAAACTCCTAGAGGAGAACATAGGCAAAACACTCTCCGACATACATCACAGCAGGATCCTCTATGACCCACCTCCCAGAATATTGGAAATAAAAGCAGGTGATTCTCTTTTAGCAAGAATACTAACTGGCTTGCCATTCCCTCCTCCAGGGGATCTTCCAAACCCAGGGATTGAACCAATGTCTCTTTACATCTCCCGCAATCACAGATGAGTTCCTTACTACTAATGCCACCTGGGAAACCCTATAAAATTAAGTAAAATGTATAATTAATGAATCCTATTGGACTGAAGAAATGAGGAAGACAGTTGAATTTATGAGAGACAAAATTATGGTACTCTGATGTTTGATTTTATTATCAACTTCTAGCTCCTCATTATTAGAGAAAATGTGTAACTCCAAAACAACTTCGGCTAAGGTCTTGTAAATATCTCAATCCTTTCCAAACTTGCTCATGCAAAGTACACAGGAAGAGCTAAACAAATGTTATTTATTGTTATCAACCACAGTATTTTCATTGTTTATCAATATATTTTCTTTAAATATAGCATGTGATTGTTGAATACTTATTTATTTTATTAAAAATACTGCTGTTTTTCTATTTTCTTTGCAAAATATCAGCTGTTAGTATTATTTTTTAGGAGAAATATCTGTGTAATGGTACTTCTCTCTCTCCCTACTTCAATTTGTAATTAGAATACAGAAAAATGGAGGGCATGCACTCTCTCTACTAGATATAAAAAGAAGAGCATTTTAAATCCTTTATAGCAAATAATCTTTGCCTCATAAAATTAGAAGTGAAAAGAGCCTCTTCATTGATCAGCACCAGTGTATTTTGTCGGACCATTAAATATACCAATTATCAGCAATAAAAGCAGAGATTTCCTGATTACACATTTAATGCTAACTACAATTTACTCTCAAAACATCTCTCATAATTAAACTAATAATCTTTCTAATCATAAGAATTTGATTTACCTTTGTAACTTTGAGGTATACGTAGAGCATGGCACACAGTAGGCATTTGGGAAATATTTCTCATGACTATCTTTGGGCTGAATTGATCATTAACAAACTAGAAATTTTCCTAAACTTTTTACAAAAAATTTATTTATATTTGGCTATACTGGGTCTGGAGAAGGCAATGGCAGCCTACTCCAGTACTCTTGCCTGGAAAATCCCATGGACAGAGGAACCTGGTAGGCTGCAGTCCATGGGGTTGCTAAGAGTCGGACACAACTGAGAGACTTCACTTTCACTTTTCACTTGCATGCATTGGAGAAGGAAATGGCAACCCACTCCAGTGTTCTTGCCTGGAGAATCCCAGGGACAGGGGAGCCTGGTGGGCTGCTGTCTCTGGGGTCGCACAGAGTTGGACATGAATGAAGCAACTTAGCAG
>NW_011495085.1:3831437-3842398 GCF_000754665.1 Bison bison bison
ATTCTTTTTTATTCTTTTTCTTTTGTTCTCTGAATAGATAATTTCAAAGGTCCCATCTTTGACTTCATAGACTCTTTCTTTGGCTTGACCGAGTTTGCTATTGACACTGTTGCATTTTTCATTTCATTCATTAAATCTTCATCGCCGAATTTTTTTTTAGGTTCGTCCTTATGATTTCTAAGCATTCTGATAAATTTCTCATTTTGTTCATGTATTGTTTTCCTAATTTCCTTGGACTGTGTTTCTGTGTTTTCTTACAGCTCACCGAGCTTGCTTAAATCAGGTTTTTTGATTCCTGCATTGGATAAACTACAGTCTCCATTTCTTTTGTATTAATTACTGAAAAAATTTTTGTGTTCCTTCAGTGTTGTTAACTTTTCCTGGTATTTTATATACCTCAAAGTCTTGTGTTGCTGTTTTCACATTTGGGGGAAAAAAAAAAAAAAAAGTCATGCCTCTAGTCTTCATTCATTGGTTTTGATGAAGAAAAATCTTCTTTTGTCTTGATAGGGGCTATGACATTTTCTATGAGTCCATCTGCTCCACATATCTTATTTCCTTTTGTGGCAGAATTCATGGGCTTCTGTGCTTTGTTTTAATCCTGCCAAACCAGGCCCTGTGCTGAAAACCACCTTTTTGCTAACTCTCAGGCAGTGATACATGCTCAACTTTGCTATTTCTTCCAGTCCTGAAGAATTGGCCTCTATGTGTGCTTACTAGTTATTTGTAAAAGCTGCAATTGGAAACACACACAGAGAGGTGTCCAGGGTATGAGTGTGTGTGTGTGTGAGGCCCACTGAGCACTGAGGGTGCCTTTGGGTCAGCTGGAGGGATTTGTAGGTGAGGCATCCCAGCAGCTCATGGGCTGGCTTTCTGGTAGTGTCCAAGATGTCACTAGTAGGATCTAGCTGTCTTGATATGCTCCATTCGGATCCCTGGCCACCATTCTCCCAGGAACTCACTGCCCTCTGACAGTGCAGTTTCTCAGTATTCTTGATGACATGAGATAGAAATGGGCCTCTTTGGTGATGTCGCATACAACTAGGGAAGCCAGATGCTCACCCACATTATTTCACCATTCTCATGGGAGAAATCAGGGCTAAGAAGGTTGGCTTTGGCAGTGAACACTGTCATCTTGCTTCCCTGATGGTTCACATGGTAGTGTGCCTGCAGTGCAGGAGACCTGGGTTTGATCCCTGGTCTGGAAGATCCCCTGGAGAAAGGAATTGCTACCCTCTCCAGTATTCTTGCTGGAGAATTCCATGGACAGAGGAGCCTGGCAAACTACAGTCCATGAGGTTTCAAAGATTTGGACATGACTGAGTGACTAACACTTTCACATTACTTTATTGCCACCTTGCAGGAAGGGTGATGTGGGCAAAGTAAAACTTCCTCTTACCACCTTCAGTGTGTCTATCCTCAGATTTTATATGCTCCTAAAGTATGCTGGACTCCTGGACTTCCAGAAAGACACTTTCATTGTAGTGACTGTTAAAATAGAAATCAATGTTCTTTGGGAGAAGATGGTATAAAACTCTTTTTCTGCCATGCTGAGAATGTCATTCCCTGCAATTGAGTTGTGTGTGAGTGAATCTTGTACCCTATGACTCCAATATAGTGATTTAATATTTCCAGATTTTTTTTTTTTGTTGATACTTTAGAAATTTCTATATATTCAACCATGTAATCAGTAGAGTTTTATCTCCTTTTTTCCCAATCTGTGTGCCTTTCTAGCCCTTGAATACTGTAAGGTTTTAAGTCAGTATTGAATATGCTAAGAGAAAAAGAGGAATGCTTGATGTTTTTCTGATCTTAGGAGAAAAGCATCTAGTTACTCACCACTAAGTACAATATTAGCTTATAGGCTTATGAGTACTCTTTGTTAACTTAAGATCTGTTTTACTACTAAATTGCTGAGAGCTTCTATCATGAGTAAATATTGGTAAATTATTTTTGTTTATCAATTGATATGATTATATGAGTTTTATTCTAAAGTTACTGTAGTGTAATACATTGATTTATTTTTAACTGAATTATCTTTGAACATCTGGTGTAAATCTCACTTAGGCACACATATAATGCATTTTTATACCTGCTAATATTTTCTTGAGAATTTTTGTGTATATCATCATGAGAAATTTTAGTCTATAGTTTTTCTTTCTTGTAATGTCTTTATTTTATTTTGATATTAAGGTAATGCTGTCTTACTAAATTAGGAAGTGTTCCCCTGCTTCTAATTTCTGCAAACAGTTGTAGACAATTAATATAATTTCTTTCTAAAATGGTAAAAGTTATCAGTAAGCTGTCTGTGTTTTTGCTCTATTTTTAAGAATATTACTAATTATTGGTTGAATTAATCTAGGGTTTTATCTATATATCCTTATGTGAGATTGGTTAGATGTGTCTTTCAAGGTATTAGTTCATATCATCCATGCTTTAAAATTTGTGGACATAGTTGATCATAGTATTCCTTCATGATCATGTGTTCATGAGATGAGATTTGGGAAATGTTACCTCCTGTTCTATAATTTAGAAGGTTTTGTGTGAATTGATGTGTCTTCTTTTAAATATTTCGTGGAATTCACCAGTTAGGCATGTAGGACTTTTTTTTTTTTCTTCTTATGAGAACTTTTAAGAACAAACTTACTTTCTTTAATAAATATACAGTTACTAATGTTTTCTTCTTCTGCAGACAAATAGACAAGTTGTGGGTCTCTCTTCCTCTCTCTTCAGTCTGATGACAATTATTAATGTTATCGATCATCTCATTGAACCAATGTATGGTTTTAAATTTTCTCCATTATTTTTTATTTCTTCTTGTTTTTATGTTACAGTTGTTATTTCCTTATGCTTATGGCTGATTTTATTTGCTCTTATATCACACAGACATATAAGTGTAAGCTTGGGTCAAAAATTTGAGACCTTTAACTTTTCTAGCATGAGTTACCATATTATAAGATGTCATATATATTCTAATCACAACTTTAGTTGCATTCAATGAGATTTGGTATGTTCCTCTCTTGCTTTCATTTAATTCAAATTATTTTCTAAATTTCCTCAAATTTCTCCTTTGGATTATGAATTATTTGCCCCCAGTTTCTTGGGTCACTCAGTCAATGCCAACATCTTGTTATGTATATTTTAAATATTTGGATATACTCCTGAAATACTTTTGATCTTGGATTTGAATTTAGTATTTATGTAGTCAGTAGCATTGTCTCAGTTCAGTTCAGTCACTCACTCAGGTCTGACTCCCTGTGACCCCACGGACTGCAGCAAGTCAAGCTTCCTGTCCATCACCAATGACCAGAGCCTCCCCAAACTCACCTCCATCAGGTCGGTGACTCCATCCAACCATCTCATCCTCTGTCATCCCCTTCTCCTCCTGCCTTCAATCTTTCCCAGCATCAGGGTCTTTTCCGAGTCAGTTCTTCACATCAGGTGGCCAAAGTATTGGAATTTCAGCTTCAGCATCAGGTCTTCCAATGAATATACAGGACTGACTTCCTTTAGGATGGACAGGTTGGATGTCCTTGATGTCCAAGGGACTCTCAAGAGTCTTTGCCAACACCGCAGTTCAAAAGCATCAATTTTTTTTTTTTTTTTTTTAGTGTCACAGCTCCATTTTTATTTATAAGATAGCAGAAGAATCCAAGACTCTAAGAGAAGAGAGTGGAGGAGTGCATGGGGAGGGAGAAAGAGAGAGAGAGAAAGAGAGAGAGCGAGCACGCATGCAGTCAGGAGAGAGAGTCCGTGAGAAACCGCTTTGGCTCCTCTTTTATATGTTTTTTTTCCTCCACCTGGGCCTGCCCTATGCAAATTGGGCTTAGCCAGGAGTGCTGTTTGTTCTGTTTGTTCTGCCTGAAGTCTTCACTCTGATCCTCGGACCTTCCTTGTCTTTTAGCCACCGCCATTTTGGAGTCCAAAAAAAGCATCAATTCTTCAGAGCTCAGCTTTCTTTATAGTCCAACTCTCACATCCATACATGACTACTGGAAAAACCATAGCTTTGAGGAGACGTAACTTTGTTGGCAAAGAAATGACTCTGCTTTTTAATATGCTGTCTAGGTTGGTCATAGCTTTTCTTCCAAGGAGCAAGTGTCTTTTAATTTCATGGCTACAGTCACCATCTGCAGTGATTTTGGAGAAAAAAAAAAAAAGTCTCTCACTGTTTCCATTGTTTCCCCATCTATTTGCCATGAAGTGATGGGACCAGATGCCGTGATTTTAGCTTTCTGAATGTTGTACTTTAGGTCAACTTTTTCACTCTCCTCTTTCACTTTCATCAAGAGGGTCTTTAGTTCTTCACTTTCTGACATAAGGGTAGTGTCACCTGTGTATCTGCGGTTATTGATATTTCTCCAATCAATCTTGATTACAGCTTGTGCTTCATCCAGCCCGACATTTCACACAATGTATTCTGCATATCGGAGAAGGCAATGGCACCCCACTCCAGTACTCTTGCCTGGAAAATCCCATGGATGGAGGAGCCCGGTAGGCTGCAGTCCACGGGGTCGCTAAGAGTCAGACACGACAGAGCGATTTCACTTTCACTTTTCACTTTCATGCACTGGAGAAGGAAATGGCACCCCACTCCAGTATTCTTGCCTGGAGAATCCCAGGGACGGGGGAGCCTCGTGGGCTGCCATCTATGGGGTTGCACAGAGTCAGACACGACTGAAGCGACTTAGCAGCAGCAGCAGCAGCATTCTGCATATAAGTTAAATAAGCAGGGTGACAATATACAGCCTTGATGTACTCCTTTCCTGATTTGCAACCAGTCTGTTTCATGTCCAGTTCTAACTGTTGCTTCTTTACCGGCATACAGATTTCTCAAGAGGCAGGTCAGGTGATCTGGTATTCCCATCTCTTTCAGAACTTTCCATAGTTTGTTTTGATCCACATAGTCAAAGGTTTGGCATAGTCAATAAAGCAGAATTAGATATTTTTCAGGAACTCTTTTGCTTTTTTGATGTTTGCAATTTGATCTCTGGTTCCTCTGCCTTTTCTAAATCCTGCTTGAACATCTGGAAGTTCATGGTTCATGTACTGTTGAAGCCTGGCTTGGAGAATTTTGATCATTGCTTTGCTAGCTTTGTCTACATAATTTCAATTATTTAAAATTTGGTAAAGCTTGAATTTTTTGGTCACAATATAGTCTATCTTGATGAATGCTCCATATGCATTTCAAAATAATGTGTATTTGCTTGCTTTCTATATATGCAATTTTTAAATATATGTATGATTTGGTTTATATTTAGTATAAATATTCATTAAAGAAGGTCATTTTTCTTAATGCTGCAATGAACATAGGGGTGCATATGTGTTTCCAAAATAGTATTTTTTTTCTTTGAAAAATACTCAAATATTGAATTGCTGGATCATATATAGTTATGTATTTCATTTTTTGAGGACCTTCCATTCTGTTTTTAATAGTTGTAATAGATTTGGTGCAATGTTGGAAAGAAGACTTGTTCCTCAATCATATTCTGTGACTATTTGGTGCCAGTGGTGGATTCTTCTGTTTTCATTTTTCTTTCTCCAGACCCATGGTGAACAAGCTTCCACTATGTACAGCTTTTCTGGTCTCAGTTCTATTTTTCACCTAAACATATGATTTTTTAACATAACCCTTGCCAGGAATAATAAAATTCTGGTGTTAAGGAAGTTAAAATTGCATTATTTTTAAAAGAATATGGGAAGATTTCTTTATAAAAACTAATAAGCAACTAATTTTTACAATGTAGAACAAAAACTATGTCTATAACTTAACAAATTTAATTTTAATAAAAGCTTTAAAAGAAAATTGTATATAATTTGTAATTTAAAAATAGAAGATTCAATTGCAGAAAGGAAATCATGACATTGAAGGAGATTATAGGCCCAGATTTTGGAGAGAGACATTATATGATAAACCAAAAACAGCTATTTTGAGGTACTAAAACAAAATCATGAAATTCACTTAGTATCAGTGATCTAATTTAAGGAGAGTTAGCAGATATCATCTTTATCAGAAATCGTGCTTTTGCTCAGTCACTCAGTTGTGTCCGACTCTTTTTAATCCTCTGGACTGTAGCCCACTAGGCTCCTTGGACCATGAGATTTCCCAGGCAAGAATACTGGAGTGGGTTGCCATTTCCTCCTCCAGAGGATTTTCCCAATTCAAGGATCAAACCCACATCTCCTGCATTGCAGGTGGATTCTTTACCACTGAGCCACCAAGATAGCCCATAGGGGTATTGTATAAGTTAAATAAGTATATTGTATCAGTATAAATTTAATACAACCTTGAGGAGAAAAAGCTTGATAAGAAAATCTCAGTATTATTCAGTTCAGTTCAGTTCAGTTCAGTTCAGTTGCTCAGTCGTGTCAGACTCTTTGCGACCCCGTGAATCGCAGCACGCCAGGCCTCCCTGTCCATCACCAACTCCCGGAGTTCACTCAAGCTCACGTCCATTGAGTCAGTGATGCCATCCAGCCATCTCATCCTCTGTCATCCCCTTCTCCTCCTGCCCCCAATCCCTCCCAGCATCAGACTCTTTTCCAATGAGTCAGCTCTTCGCATGAGGTGGCCAAAGTACTGGAGTTTCAGCTTTATTTCATTCCCTCCAAAGAACACTCAGGGCTGATCTCCTTCAGAATGGACTGGTTGGATCTCCTTGCAGTCCAAGGGACTCTCAGGAGTCTTCTCCAATGCCACAGTTCAAAAGTATCAATTCTTTGGCACTCAGTTTTCTTCACAGTCCAACTCTCACATCCATACATGACCACTGGAAAAACCTTAGCCTTGACTAGACAGACCTTCGTTGACAAAGTAATGTCTCTGCTTTTCAATATGCTATCTAGGTTGGTCATAACTTTTCTTCCAAGGAGTAAGCGTCTTTTAATTTTATGGCTGCAGTTACCATCTGCAGTGAATTAGGCCATTAATACAGAGGGGTTTAAGAGAGTGTCTAAAATATTAAATGTTCTTAGTACTAAAGAGAGTGAATGTCACTCAGTCATGTCTGACTCTTTGTGACTCCACAGACTGCAGCCTGCCAGACTACTCTATCCATGGAATTCTCCCAGGCAAGAATACTGGAGTGGGTTGCCATTTTCTTCTCCAATTGCTAAAACATGTAAATTTTTAAAAGATCTATCATTCTTCTCTCAACCTTATTTGATACTTGAAACTAAGTTTTAAAGGGAGAAAAGTTATTTTAAAATCAACATTGTAATTTTACTTATTTATGTACTTTAAAGGAACTTTTAGAACCCTGCTTATCCAATTGCTTTGTAAAAACAATAACTTTGCATTATGAATAGAGTACAACATACTTTGCAAAATACATTATTTCCTAAAGAACTAGTTCATGCCAATAAGAGAAAAAGGTTTTAATTCAAAGCAAACCATTTATTTCTCTGAAAATTATTTTTACTTGTAGGATAGAAAACTGTCTCAGTGAAAGATCATGATTCCTTGGATGCAGTAATTATATGACTTTGAGTCATATATTAGTTTGAAAATATGCTCTATTACTTAAAAATGCACAGTTTTCATTTTATCTCATTGTCATGGCTAGGCTCTTTGTAAATTATAGGATGTCCTGGTGTATCTGTTGAATTTGCAGATGTTAAGAATTGCGTCGATTCATAGTAAGCATTTTCATCAAGCTGAACAAATGTGCCGTACACTTTTCTGTGTAATATAGAGCATGCTGGCCCCCATTACTGGCTCATTACTGTGCTGAACATTTTATTTCATGAACACATATACTGGCAACTCTTACCATTCATTCTGTAGGTTGCATAAAAAATAGAAGTGATTAAAAATACGGACCAAGTTAAAATCACTGCCTTGCACATTGCCTAGCATTGGTAGACATTCAGTAAATGTTGAATATTTAATAAGTCAACAGCATTGCAAATCCATTCTTAGTCACATTGTGGAACTGTAATGCATTTGCTTTCTAGAAAATAATCCCTTAATTAGGGTTGTAATGTTTCAGCTCTTTGTGCCATTTAATCTTTACAAAATATATTATATGAAAGCAAAGATAAATAAGCAAAAATAATTTTTTGTATGTGCTATGCCTAAAACATAATCACATACTGTTTCATATTCTGAGAGGCAGTTTTTCATCCTTTGTTTTATAGCAAGGTTCTAAAGTAATTATTTGCTTATAAAGGTTCACCCAGTTATTTTCAGTGAAAGAGGTTACATTTGAGCCTATTATATCTCCAATGGGTCTTACACTTTTTTTTTTTTTTTTTGCTTGTTTTGTTTTGTCTGTGCTGCATGACATGTGAAATCTTAATTCCCTAACCAGAGATTGAATCCATGCCTTTGGCAGTGACAGCACAGAGTTCTAACCTAACCACTGGATCACCAGAGAATTCCCAATACTTCTTACTCTTTATAAAATAAGTTATTTATATAAGAATAGAAGGAACAGTTTATCCCAACTCCTTTAAATTATAGTATGAAGAAATGTATTTAAGTAAAATATAGGCAAAAAAAAAAAAATCAAGGAACTCCTGGAAATTCTAAGACTACACTGTAATAGACTTTCAAATTGATTTTTAAATAATTATGAATTTCTATAATGTTGTTGTCAGTTGCTAAGTTGTGTCTGGCTTTGAGACCCCATGGACTGCAGTTAAGTCAGACTCCTTCACTATCTCCTAGAGTTTACTCAGATTCATGTCCATTGAGTTGATGATGCTATTTAACCATCTCATCCTCTGCCACCCCTTCTCCTCTTGCCCTCAATCTTTCCCAGGATCAGGGTCTTTTCCAATGAGTCAGCTCTTTGTGTCAGGTGGCCTAAGTATTGGAGCTTCAGCATCAGTCCTTCCAATAAATATCCAGGGTTGATTTCCTTTAGGATTGACTGATTTGGTCTTGCAGTCCAAGGGACTCTCAAGAGTCTTCTCCAGGACCATAGTTCCAAAGCATCAGTTCTTCAGTGCTCAGCCTTCTTTATGATCAAGCTCTCACACCCGTACATATTGTAGTTACATTCATTATTATAAATGCATGTGTTGTTCAATGTTTTTATTTTTAAGTTCTTTATTTTCTCAGTTAACTTCCCTCTGCTTCTGTCTGTAAAAGGATTTTTCACTTTATGAAGTAGGAACAGGTGAATTACATTTAGTTGTAACATTAAGGGAAAAGAAGCACCTAGGCTTATGGTGCCTTTTGGGAGTGACTTAGCTGGCATGACCCACTTATCATTACACATGCAGTTAACTCTAAATATAAGCTGGCATTTCAGTCCACCAGCTTATATCACACTCTTGGGTAGAATTAGCGGTTCTCACTTCCTCCATCTCTCTCTACCTTCAGCCCATGTGATATTCACTACACCTTCCATCCACCACTGATGGTGGTGGTTGTTGTTCAGTTCCTGAGTCATGTCCAACTCTTTGCAGTGCATGGACTGAAGAACACCAGGCTCCTCTTTCCTCCTGGAATTTGCTCAAGTTCATGTCTGTTGAGTTGGTGATGCTATCTAACCATCTCATCCTCTGCCACCCCCTTCTCCTTTTGCCTTCAATCTTTCCCAACATCAGGGTCTTTTCCAATGAGTCACCTCTTTGCATCAGTATTGAATCTGAAACTCCAATACTTTGGTCACCTGATGCAAAGAACTAACCACTGATGGGCCACACCACAATTTCTCTCCTCTTTCCTGGCATCAGAATTCATCTCAGTGACCACCATGGAGAGAACGCTGGTTCTCTGTAGGAAACACTAGGAAGTCAATGATATGAAAAGAAGAAATCACCCTTGTAATCTAATCCAATCTAATCTAATGTAACAACTCTAATTCTAATCTGATCTAATGGATTGGATATGGATCTGAGTTTAGTATCAGAGATATATTAGCACTAAAGAAAATAAAGTGTAAAAGAATTTGGCAAAGAAAAAAAAAAAAGAGATGGATTTTAGGGATAAAGATTAAAATTATGCTCCTTGGAAGGTGCAGGATGGTGATGAAGTCTAATAACAGTATGAGGAAAGCCTATTAGATAATTTTTAATTTTATTTGGGTATAGTTAATTTACAGCATTGTGTTAGTTTCAGGTATACAGCAAAATGACTCAGTTATACATATCCATATATTCATTTTCTTTTACCTTCTTTTGTCATATAAGTTGTCCTAGAATATTGAGTATAGTTTCTGTGCTATACAGCAGTAGGCCCTTTTTGGTTTCTTATATATAGTAGTGTGTGTATGTTCATCCCTAGCTTCTAATTTATTCTGCCCCTTCATGTTTCTCTTTTGGTAACTATAACTTTGTTTTTAATATTTGTAAGTCTGATTTTATTATGTAAATAGGTTATTTCATTTTTTTAAAGTTCCACATATGAGTGATACCATGTGACATTTGTCTTTCTCTGTTGGAGTCTCTAGGTCATCCATGTTGCTGCAAATGGCATTCTTTCTTTATTTGTGGCTGAGTAATATTTCATTGTATACATATGTGACTGTTAAAAATATAGAAACATATTATCTCACTATTTCCCTAACTCAGAACCTGATGATCTCTTTCATTTTCCATTGTTACTTTCTATTTTCCATTGTATTATATTTCTATGTGTGTATCCATGCTATTAAAATATAATCATTTATCTGTAGAGCTTCCTTGGTAAAATATTTTCATATTATACCTTCTTCAAAAGTATGTAATATAAACTCTTTAATTCTATTACTCAGCCATTAAAAAGAATACATTTGATTCAGTTCTAATGAGGTGGATGAAACTGGAGCCTATTATACAGAGTGAAGCAAGCCAGAAGAAAAAACACCAATACAGTATACTAACGCATATATATGGAATTTAGAAAGATGGTAACAATAACCCTGTGTACGAGACAGCAAAAGAGACACTGATGTATAGAACAGTCTTATGGACTCTATGGGAGAGGGAGAGGGTGGGAAGATTTGGGAGAATGGCATTGAAACATGTAA
>NW_011495085.1:3842498-3850764 GCF_000754665.1 Bison bison bison
GGGTGGGAAGATTTGGGAGAATGGCATTGAAACATGTAAAATATCATGTATGAAACAAGATGCCAGTCCAGGTTCGATGCACGATACTGGATGCTTGGGGCTAGAGCACTGGGACAACCCAGAGGGATGGTATGGGGAGGGAGGAGGGAGGAGGGTTCAGGATGGGGAACACATGTATACCTGTGGTGGATTCATTTTGATATTTGGCAAAACTAATACAATTATGTAAAGTTTAAAAATAAAATAAAATTAAAAAAATATATATATAAATTAAATATAGAAACAGGTACTGTGAATAATTTAAAAATTACTAGATTTTTTAATATTTCTACCTCCTTATTTACTTAGCAAAATTTATTTAATGTCCTTTGGCACAAAGATATTTCAACTAATAGTATATGTGAAACACCTTATAAAAACACTACTCTGAAAGGGACATTGCTATTATGATTATTTACTTGAGAATAGGAAAAATAAAAGCACATTTCATTGCCATGTCTGTTTCAACATGTCCAATTAAAGTTGGAATTAATGTCTTTTTTCTGAATATTATCCACAGTATATTTATAATTTGATTATTCCACATCTACTGTAATGTGTTTTGGAAATTTTATATTCACATGGTGGAATACTGTACAGCAATAAAAATAAATTAACTTCAAATATGCACAAAATAAAAATCAATCTGATAACTGTAGTAATGAGCAAAAGAAGACAGTCACAAAAGAATATATTATTATATGATTTCATTACATAAAGTTAACTAAAACTACCATGCTGCTGCTGCTGCTAAGTCACTTCAGTCATGTCTGACTCTGTGCGACCCCATAGATGGCAGCCCACCAGGCTCCCCCATCCCTGGGATTCTCCAGGCAAGAACACTGGAGTGGGGTGCCAGTTCCTTCTCCAATGCATGAAAGTGAAAAGTGAAAGCGAAGTCGCTCAATCGTGTCTGACTCTTAGCGACCCCACAGACTGCAGCCCACCATGCGCCTCCATCCATGAGATTTTCCAGCAACAGGTACTGGAGTGGGGTGCCATTGCCTTCTCCCATAGGTTACCAGAAATCAGAGTAGATATAATCCTGCATGGAGGAGGGGTGGTACACAGGAAATGGAAGGGAACTTGAGAGGTGTTTCTGGAACACTCATATATTATTTGATCTGGTTACTGCATTTTGTGAGATTGCAGCAAACTGCATACTTTGATATATGTACCATTCTGTATATAAAAGATTGAGAAGGGAAAGTAGACTGATCAGCTAGTCACTTAAGGGTGTGATTTTTAAGGTGGATATATAATTTTACTTCTATTCCTTCTGGCCAATCTAGTATCATGGCCATAATTAGCTGGAGGAAAGATTGGTAATGTGGTCAGTTTTCTGACAATGAGGTACTGGGCTAAAACTCTGGTGTTCCATTACTCTCACTCCTTGAGGGACAGCTAGGAGTTTCTGCTGCTCTGAGTCAGGTTTTGTTTTCAGAAATGAAGTTAAAATGATATTTCAGTAGTGCCTTTGCTCAGCATTAAGAAAGCATATTATAAATTGAAGTGAAATTCAAGGGATAATGAGGGAGTAATTTTCTCAAAAGAAAAAAAATCTTGATGAAATATTATTAATAGAAGGTTACTTATCTCTTTATAAAAATAATCACAATAATGTCCCACAGCATTTTACCCACCTATTGCTTATATTGTATAAAAAAGTAGATTATATTTGAACTGTTTTTTGTGGGTACATACAACTCATCTGGAAAATTGTTTTGTGTGGATCATTTAAAATCAACACCATCTGTACAGTCAGCTAAACAACAGCTATCACTGAATGAGGATTTTATTTAACTTGATGGAAAAATCATCATTTATACTAAATGTTTTTACATTTCCATAATAGTTTGTAGCGCCAGCTTCTCAAACAAAGTTTGTTTTTATAGCTTTTATATCATTTTTATTTATTTATTTTTTTGGCTGATGAATCTCCTACACCTTGTCTCATCTAAAAGTTAGTCTAATAAATATAAACTATAAGATTAAGCATCTTATTATAATTTTTCAGTTTTAATAATTAGTGAATGTCTTAAATGTCTTTTATTGTGTGACCATGGCATATGTCAATCAAAAAAAAGTTATGAATGATGCTGAAATAATGTATATGAAGAACAAGGACTAATTTATCTTTATCATTTGAAAGAGTAAGGCTATGTAGGAAAAATGTGTAGGTTATTATCTGGCTTTATGTCATTCATACCAGCCTTTCCTCATAGTTCAGATGGTAAAGACTCTGCCTGCAATACAGGAGACCCAGATTCCAGATTTGACCCCTGAGCCAGGAAAATCCCCTGGAGAAGGGAATGGCAACCCACTCCAATATTCTTGCCTGGAGAATTCCATGGACAGACCTTGGGGTTGCCAAGAGTTGAACATGACTGAGTGACTAACACTCATTCATATTAGATAGTATTAAATCTGAAATATTTCCATAATCATTTCTCATAAGTTAACATAATCTATTAACTGTTTGGCCAAATAAGTTATATAAAGGAAAATAAGAAGTCTAATTTGATACAGGGAAATGGGGGAGGGGTGGAGTGTGGGAATCCAAGAGTACCTGGCTAGGGAGATGGGCATCTTCCCTCCTAGTCAACTGCCAGTATGTGATGAAATGTGAGCTTCGAGGTTCTAAAAACGAAACAGCAACCAAAACAAACTTCCTCACCAATTGTGAGATACCTTGCTATAAAAAATACCAATTATTAATACCTAATAATTAATTTGATTTTAAAATGGCTAAAGTGTATCTAACAATTTTGTGACAGAACTGATCTATGGACCATCACATTGCAAATGCTGCATTAGATTTTGAAGTTTATACGAATGTATTTCAGGTTAAATAGGTCACTCCAACAAATGTTTACTGATTTTCATTATGATTTCTTAATCTTGTTAATGTTGATCCTTCATATTTGAAGTACATTTTGGAGAATTTTTTATAGGAAAACTAAAAAAAATAATTATTGAATAAGAAGTGGATAAGAGACAGTAAGAGGGCTTCCCCAGGTGATTAAGTGGTAAAAAAAAATTTGCCTGCCAAGCAGGAGATGGGGGTTCAATCCCTGAGTCAGGAAGATCCCCTGGAGAAAGAAATGGCAACCCACTCCAGTATTCTTGCTGGGGAAATCCCATGGATAGGGGAGCCTGGCAGGTTATAGTCCATGGGGTTGCATTCATGGGGTGCATGGTCAGTCATGTTTGACTGACCAAGAGGCACCACCAAGAGGCAGTAAATTCATACACTTAAAGAAATTAAAAGGATGTAGACATCACATTGATGAATTTTCACACACAGAAAATAGATTTGCACTATACAGCAATAGGATAATTTGTAAGCAAGATGCCATATTACTAATGTCTCATTTGTATCTAATTAGGTTTTCTAGATTTAAGCACATTTAAAACCTCAGGGTTAAATGCAGATATAATAAATTTATTTATACCATTCAGTCAATAAAACTTTTCAGAAGGCACCTTCATAAATAGTACATTTCCATAACCTTATTTTTCTTCTAAAGGTATGTAAGATACTTACATACATAAACTATGTAGGTAAGGAAGAAAACAAATCTCTATGTATATGCATAATTTTGCAGTTCTGAAATTCTGTACACTTAACTATGTATTTTCTATAAGTGATCTATTAAAGTCCCCTTTTCATCTTAAGTGTGTTGTTAAAATTTAGAATTCTTCAGTTCAGTTCAGTCACTCAGTCGTGTCCGACTCTTTGTGACCCCATGAATCGCAGCACGCCAGGCCTCCCTGTCCATTACCATCTCCCAGAGTTCACTCAGACTCACGTCCATCGAGTCAGTGATGCCATCCAGCCATCTCATCCTCTGTCATCCCCTTCTCCTCCTGCCCCCAGTCCCTCCCAACATCAGAGTCTTTTCCAATGAGTCAACTCTTCGCATGAGGTGGCCAAAGTACTGGAGTTTCAGCTTTAGCATCATTACTTCCAAAGAAACCCTAGGGCTGATCTCCTTCAGAATGGACTGGTTGGATCTCCTTGAAGTGAATTCTTAGGTAACTTTATCCTCACTCTAAATTTCATCTTCAGAATCAACCAAATTTTCAGGCATGGCAACGTGTTTTGGAGTTAGGGTATTGAACTGATTTTAAACCATTACTTTCTGAAAGATTACTAATTGTTTTACTTTCATATTTCTTTTTTTTTTTTTCTTCACACACTGAAAAGTAGCTGTGTGTGCATATGTTTGTGCATGTGCTTGTATGCTGTCAGCTGTGTCTTACTCTGCAGGCCCATGTACTGTAGCCCACCAAGCTCCTCTGTCCATGGGATTTCCTAGGCAAGAATACTGGAGTGAGTTGCCCTCTCCTACTCCAGGAATAAATGTAAGAAGTAACAAATCATGGAGAAACGTGAAAGGCCTGGAACTTTGCAAATGGAATATGGAAAATTAAGCAGGAAATGAAGAAAGAGTGGGACTCAGCTAGTCCAAAGCAGTGGTTGTAATAAATCACAGAGCAAGAGCTAGAATGAAAAACAGAGTCAGAAGAACATAGAGTAGAAGGCAGAGTTTAGGAACACCTGATAAATAGAGGCCTGAGAGGAATTCCAGAAAAAAAACAAACAGACATGAGATTAGTGCATCAGGATATACAACAGGTCCAAAAGACAGTTGATTCAGTCAGGCACATCATGAAGTTTTGGGAAGGTATTAAAACCCAGTTAAGTAAGGGGTCTGTAATGGAGAAGGAAAATCTTCACAGATCAGATCCCCAAATGCAAGGTTCAATAACAGATTCAAAACCAATAATGCTTGCTGATTACAAAAAAGTAAAATTTAAAAAGTTTGACATATGAATTCATACATAATCTTATTTAGCATGATATTTCTGAAAGGTCAAGATTATTATACCTATTTTGTCATTGAACAACCAGTTTTAGGAATCATGCATGCTGCTGCTGCTGCTGCTAATGCTAAGTTGCTTCAGTCCTGTCTGACTTTGTGCGACCCCATAAATGGCAGCCCACCAGGCTCCCCCATCCCTGGGACTCTCCAGGCAAGAATACTGGAGTGGGTTGCCATTTCCTCCTCCAATGCATGAAAGTGAAAGATGAAAGTGAAGTCGCTCAGTTGTGTCTGACTTGTAGCAACCCCATGGACTGCAGCCTACCAGGCTCCTCTGTCCGTGAGATTTTCCAGGCAAGAGTATTGGAGAGGGGTGCCATTGCCTTCTCCAATCATGCATGGTAGTACTAAATAAATAGCAAAGCTGAGAACTGAGTCCCTGTTCCATAGGACAGTGTATTAACTTCTATCTACTCTGTATGGGACTTCCCGCATGAAGCGCTGGTAAAGAATCTATCTGCCAATGCAGGAGGCTCTGGCTAGATTCCCTGGGTCAGGAAGATCTCCTGGAGAAGGAAATGGCAATCCACTCCAGTATCCTTGCCTGGGAAATCCCATGGAGAGAGAAGTCTGGCAGGCTACTGTCCATGGGGTCACAAAAGAGTTGGACACAACTTAGCTACTAAACAACAAGGAATCTACTCTGTCTACTATTCACTGTAGATTTCTATTTCCACTAATTTGTTCCTGTAGCAGATTGCTACCAATAGTGGCTTCCAGTAATACAGATCTGTTACCTTCAAGTTCTAAGGTCAAAAGTCAGAAATGGATCTCCTGGACAAACATCAGGATGTCAGCAGAGCTGCATTCATTCTGGAAGATTCTGATAGATGGTCTAGTTATGTGGAATGTCTTGTCCAGTTTCCAGAGGGTGTCCATATTTCTTGGCTTGTGACCCTGTTCCCACATTTTCAAAGCCAGTGACTCTGGTCTAAGGCCTTCTCACGTTGTCACCTCTCTGGTTCTCCTTAGTCACAGCTTCCTCTGCATCTTCTTAGGACTCTTTGATTACATTGGGTCCCTTTGCATAATCCAGGATAATCTTTTTATAGTAATAGCAGCTGATTGGCTAATTTACTTCCACTGCCTGCACACTTAATTCAGCATTGCCATGTAATAAAAGATACTGACAAGCTTCAGGTATCAAGGTGTTGAGCATTTTTTAGGGAGGCAGGGCATTGTCTGCTGAGCCCAGATGTAGAAGCCTTTGTGTATTCTCAGCTCTAAGGCCTGAGCAAGCTCTTAGGACATGATCAAACTCCAGGACATGTTAGAGGACAGATGAGCCCATGGGGTTGCAAAGAGTTGGACATGACTTAGTGACTAAATAACAACAACAAAAGGCCTCACTCAGTTAAGGGACATTCACATGGGTAACAAAGCTACCAACAGAATGTAAAGATTTCACCCCACTTTTTCTAACAATTTTTCTAGCTTAAACTTTCAACCTCTGGACTAATCTTAAAAAATGTCTAAATCAGAAGAAAGTGCTAAAGTATAAAGCCCTGGTCAAAAATGAGGATGCACGTGTGTGTGTGTATCCTGATGAAGAAAAAATGATGAGTATAATATATAAGGACTTCAGTCTGAAAAATGAAAAGAATAATTTCATATGTACCTGCTCATATAATATCTTTTTTAGAAAATAAGAAAGATAATGAAAAGACATATAGGGGAGCAATTTTTTTAAAGTAAGCTCTAAATAGCTAAGAGGACATTGTGTTGAATATAAATATGTCATCATTTCTGATCTCAGATTTATCTTTAGTGAATTCTAGCATAAATTATGAAAATAATAGCATGATAGGGTATTTTAAGATAATTGAGCAAAATAGAATTTTTAAGAATAAAGAACAAATGTATAATAAGAAAATGACATTAAATATAAAATATAGAATCCTACTGTTAGAATGAAGACTCCAAGATTCTTACATTTTTTGCAAATAACAAATTTAAGTAAAATGAAGATGTTTCCAATCTTGTCCAAGAGCTATGCTGAGTTGGAAGTAAATAGATATAAGGTTTAGCAGTATATAATAGGCCATGTAGAAAAAAGAGTTTTTCTGTTACTCTGTTGACAAAACTAGAAATATAGGAAGTGAAATTTGCTGATCATGGGACCAGAGGGAGAGAAAAGTATGTGATGAGGTGGGAGGAATGCCATGTGGAAGTGGCATCTTACACTCAGATCCATTGGGCTTTAAAAGTGCAGTGCAACATGTGTTTTATAAAAGAAATATGGTTGCCACCATAGGCCACAGTGATACCCAAAATGTTCTGTATTCCCTAAAATAAAAAAAATAAAATAAAAAGCATGTTTAATTAACAAATCAATCATTTCAAAGAACTGCTTTATGAGTGTGTGCAATGAGAGCACCTGAGTTCTTCTATCTTAGCAAATATCCAATATATGATAAAGTAATAATGCCTAGAGTCATCATAATGTATATTAGGCTCTGGAGAACTTATTCATCCTATGTAATTACCACTTTGTACCCTTTGACCAGTGTCTCCTTACCTCCCCACATCTTTTCCCCTGGTAACTACCTGTCTAATTTCTGCTTTTATGTATCTCACTTTTTTAGATTCTGCATATAAGTGAGGTGGCTCAGATGGTCAAGAATCCGCTTGCACTGCAGGAGATCTGGGTATGATCCCTGTGTTGGGAAGATACTTCGGGGGAGGAAATGGCTACAGACTCCAGTATTTTTGTCTGGAGAATTCCACAGACAGAGGAGTCTGCTGGGCTCCAGTCCATGGGGTTGCAAAGAATCAGATATGACTGAGCAACTAACAGACAAACATACGTCATTTCTGTTCAGTTCAGTCACTCAGTCATGTCTGATTCTTTGCAACCCCATGGACTGCAGCATGCCAGGCCTCCCTGTCCATCACCAACTCCAGGAGCTTATTCAAACTCATGTCCCTGGAATAGATGATACCATCCAACCATCTCATCCTCTGTCATCCCCTTCTCCTCCTGCCTTCAATCTTTCCCAGTATCAGGGTCTTTTCAAATGATTCAGTTCTTCGCACCAGGTGGCCAAAGTATTAGAATTTCAGCTTCAGAATCAGGCCTTCCAATGAATATTCAGGACTGATTTGCTTTAGGATGGACTGGCTGGATCTCCTTGCAGTCCAAGGGACTCTTAAGAGTCTTCTCCAACACCACAGTTCAAAAGCAACAATTCTTTGGCGCTCAGTTTTCTTTATAGTCCAACTCTCACATCAATACATGACAACTGAAAAAACATAGCTTTGACTAGATGGCCCTTTGTTGGCAAAATAATGTCTCTGATTTTTAATATGTTGTCTAGTTTGGTCATAACTTTTCTTCC
>NW_011495085.1:3850864-3855934 GCF_000754665.1 Bison bison bison
CACTGTCTGCAGTGATTTTGGAGCCCCCTAAAATAAAGTGTCTCACTGTTGTTGTTTCTGCATCTATTTACCATGAAGTGATGGGACCAGATGCCATGATCTTAGTTTTCTGAATGTTGAGCTTTAAGCCAAATTTTCACTATCCTCTTTCACTTTCATCAAGAGGCTCTTAGTTCTTCTTTGCTTTCTGCCATAAGGGTGGTGTCATCGGCATATCTGAGGTTATTGATATTTCTCCTGGCAATCTTCATTCCAGCATGTGCTTCATCCAGCCCAGCATTTCACACGATGTAGTCTGCATATAAGTTAAATAAACAGGGTGACAATATACAGCCTTGGGATACTCATTTCCTGATTTGAAACCAATCTGTTGTTCCATGTCCAGTTCTTACTGTTGCTTCTTGACCTGCATACAGATTTCTCAGGAGGCAGGTCAGGTGATCTGTGCCTTTATCCAATTCCTCCTGCTTCTTTAAATTCATAGACTTAATACTTTATTGCTATTAAAGCAATGTTATCAATGTTGTAATGACTTCAAAAAGATGTAATTAACATCAGGAAGCAGATAGGAAGATAGATCATAGTTAAATTTGAAAAAAATTCAGAATGTTTGTATTTGGAAATTCATTAAGCCCATAATTTAGTTGTAAACAATTGTCATTGCTGCCATTCACTGTTTTATATTTTTTATTTGGGTACATATAGAAAATGTACCCAGTGTCCTTCTCAGTCTATCAAGTCAAAGGTTTTGACAACTTTTTGTTTCTTATAGATTTTGAATATACGCTATCAATATTGTGACTAAATTGTTAATTTCTTGATGTTTCTTACATGGCACGCTTTTCTATAGACTGTTTAAAATTGCTATTTATAATAGACTGGAAAGCTATGGAACTGTAATTGTTTAGTTACATAATTATGTTTCACTGGATTGGGGGGATTTCTTTATACACCACAAGATTTTCTGTGGATAATTAAATTCTGCCACTGTTGTCAGGCCCTTGAAATTGTTCATCTATGAAAAGCATGAAATCTTCTCTGAATAAAATTAAAGGTAATTTAGCAATTTTTAAAATATACTGTCCTCATCATAACATGGATAACTGAAGGCTGACATGTGACTAGGTAGCGATCTGCTAATCCTTTCGTTTATATTTCTATTAAGGATGTGCATTGTTCAGTCACTAAGTTGTGTCTGACTCTGACTCATGTGTGACCCCATGGACTGTAGCACACCAGGCTTCCCTGTCCTTCTCTATATCCAAGACATAAAAATATTAAAACAAACTGTTTTAGATCATTGTGAATGTGAAATAAATTGGGTAAGGGTTAAAGAAAATAAATAGCCCTGACTATATGTTATTTTATGAAGATTTTTTAATGCTTGAATAGTTGTTTAAATGATTCAATGGGAAGTCTTATGTTTTGGTAAATTAATCTCATGGGGTGAAACATAAAGTGGACATGGAGTACTAAGGTGGAACTTGTGAGACTAAATGGGGCTTGTGACATAGTTAATTTATTCTCACTTGAGTTATGTACAGATTATTTGTCACCAAATTAAACAGTGATTCAGGGTGATAATTATGAACCTCAAGATAATATTTTCATCGAACTTCCTATTTTAAAAGCTTAGCAACATATGCAAATCTACTACTACTACTATTACCAATTATAGTTTGTAGATGTAGAAGCTAACTTCATCTTGAACTAGTAGCAAGGGAAATCTGGGATAAATTGAAGAAGCTACATGGAATGTCCAAGGATAGTAGCCTTCCTTTCACAGATCTACTGAGTCCCAATTAAAACTTGTATAAAAGCTTTTTTAACATAAAGGAAAGTTGGTGGTTCTATCTTTGAAATGTAAGTATTTGTAAGTATGTATGAAGTTCAAAGGTGGTAACTCTAAATTATTTTAATAATAAATGAAAATAAGAAAACTATGTTCACGAGGACACTGTGAGAAAATAATTAAAGTAGTCATTCATCAGGCTTTTGAAGTTACTGTCTACATCCATCCATCCATCTGTCCATCCATCTATTATATCTATATCTATTTATAATATCAGTATAGCTGTATCATTAGGTGAATTAACCTTTGGTTTTGTGGATTTCATCTAAGAATTATGTTGATTCATATTCCCAAGCATGTTTTAGAGCATTCCAAATATCAGTATTCCACATCATTTGTTAATATGAATGACTGACACAAATAGCCACTGTCATTTGAGAATCTGTATATCTTTTGAAAATGATAGAATAGATATAATATAAATCAAATATTTTATGAAGAAATTCTGAGCACATTTGATTGGTCATTATTCATATTCCTGCTCTTGCACATTGTTGTACAAATTTCTTAGATGTACATAGCTAACAATATTCTTCTTGATTAGCAAAGAATTGTTCTATGTTAAATGTATTATTTTCATTCTGTATTGTACTCTCTCACTTTCTCTCTGGGATTCTCTCTGTTCTTCTTCTCTCTCTCTCTCTCTCTCTCTCCAATCCCCAGCCATCTTGGCAGAAATATGTTCAACTCAAAATATAACCCTGATAAGTAAGAAATGAACAATAAGCTTTCAATTATAAATGCTATATAGTTTACAAATACTTGTTGCCCTGGTGATTATGAGTTTTATTAATTAAATCCATGAGTAAATATTATTTCTTTTAAATTGTATAAGTGATTACATGGGATTATATTTTTTATAGTTTTCATTGTCCAATGGAAATGATAGTCAAGACTAATCAATAGTAGGAGGTAACTATAGGAACAATGATCCAGTTTGTTTAGTCATGGAAAACCCAACTGTATCATCAGCCCATTTAGCCATGTGTAAAACAAATATCTTTCATTTCTTGAAAAAAAGATAAGTGCATATCCAAGAATAAAAATATTCTTTAGGTGAAGGCAATCCCTCATAATATTTTTTTCACATTGAGTGGTGAAACTGATTAGGGAAATATTTGTATACCTTACTTAAAGACAGATCCTTTATTTCCAAACGTTTTATGATCAAAGGTTTTGACTGAAGTTACTAAGGCAGCATTGATTTGTTTTATTTTCCATGCTTTAGTCAGCAATATCAATGTCTGAAAAGTAAACAAATTGATTATTTATAAACATGCTTGATGGCAAAATATATAGAAGCTTGGATGCTGGATATTAGCTGGTGGGAACTAATATAAAGAACTTCCTTTCTAGTCATTAAAGACTCCCTTTCTAGTCATGTACCCATTTATTTCAGATGCTAAGGATTTGGTTCCTAAGTAATACATTGACCAGTCAGTAATGTAACTACCCCTCTAGAAAATTTCAAATGTATTTTGAATGTCAAAGTTGACTAGAGATATTTTCTGGTAGATCAACCACTCAGATAATTGAAATTATTCTCCCTAAAGAAGGCAATTCTAGTTCACAGGCTTAGAAGATAAAATGCACAGTCAATAAACAGTAAATAGCATAATGCTGATAAGTGGCATATGGTGCTAAACATCTAAGAAGTTGACAATTGATCATAAATCATTATATCTATTATTATGTCTATTAACTGATATTTTAGTTAGGAGAATATTTAATGTCTCTTGAGTATTTTATAAAATGAAAATCTCTGACAATACTTTTTCTAATTATTATGGATGCCTACAAACAATTACAAAAGTAATGTATAGTCACACACAAGCACAAACTTAGTGACAAATTAAAGGTAAGTGTAATTGTTGATTCAGATGGTAAAGAATCTGCCTGAAATGCAGAAAACCCAGATTTGATTCCTGGGTCAGGAAGATCCCCAGGAGAAGGGAATGACACCTGACTCCAGTATTCTTGCCTGGAGAATTCCATGGACAGAGGCGCCTGGCGGCCCATGGTCCATGGGATCACAAAGAGTTGGACATAACTGAGTGAATAACACACACACAATTTTTTTAAATTTTATTTATTTACATTTATTTTTGGCTGTGCTGGGTCTTCATTGCCATGCAGGCTTTTCTCTAGTGACAGCAAGGGTGGCTAGTGTGCAGGCTTCTCATTGTTGTGGCGAGCAAGCTCTAGGACATGTAGACTTCAGTGGCTGTGGCTCCAGGCTTCGGAGCATGGGCTCAGTAGTTGTGGAGCATGGGCTTAGTTGTCCCATGGCAAGTGGGGTCTTCACGGAACAGGGATTGAACCCATGTCTCCTACATTGGCAGGTGGATTCTTTATCACCAAGCCAACATGGAAGACTCAAGTGAAGGATAATTTACTGTAAATACCAGGCTTTGTGTGGCAATGATCAGATTTTAAAATGTATGTTGAGCAGGCACAGAGAGAAGCCAGGAGAAAAGAATTAAGTCTTTTCTGGAAGGATGATGAGATTCTGTAGATCCAGGCCCAGTGGCTTATCTGACAGAACGTGTAAAGCCTCTGAAACCTGTTCTATATCAGGTTTGAACCTGAACCTGGAGAGAAGAAATCCAGCTCCACCCACCAGAACACCGACACAAGCTTCCATAACCAAGAAACCTTGACAAGCCACCTGTACAAACCCACACACAGCGAGGAAATGCCACAATAAAGAGAACCACAAACTGCCAGAATACAGAAAGGACACCCCAAACTCAGCAATTTAAACAAGATGAAGAGACAGAGAAATACACAGTAGGTAAAGGAACAGGATAAATGCCCACCAAACCAAACAAAAGAGGAAGAGATAGGGAATCTACCCGATAAAGAATTCCAAATAATGATAGTGAAATTGATCCAAAATCTTGAAATCAAAATGGAATCACAGATAAATAGCCTGGAGACAAGGATTGAGAAGATGCAAGAAAGGTTTAACAAGGACCTAGAAGAAATAAAAAAGAGTCAATATATAATGAATAATGCAATAAATGAAATAAAAAACACTCTGGAGGCAACAAATAGTAGAATAACAGAGGCAGAAGATAGGATTAGTGAAGTAGAAGATTGAATGGTAGAAATAAATGAATCAGAGAGGAAAAAAGAAAAACGAATTAAAAGAAATGAGGACAATCTCAGAGACCTCCAGGACAATATTAAACACTACAACATTCGAATCATAGGGG
>NW_011495085.1:3856243-3856760 GCF_000754665.1 Bison bison bison
AGCTGGTTCTTTGAAAGGATAAATAAAATTCACAAACCATTAGCCAGACTCATCAAGAAACAAAGGAGAAAAATCAAATCAATAAAATTAGAAATGAAAATGGAGAGATCACAACAGACAACACAGAAATACAAAGGATCATAAAAGACTACTATCAGCAATTATATGCCAATAAAATGGACAAGGTGGAAGAAATGGGCAAATTCTTAGAAAAGTACAACTTTCCAAAACTGGACTAGGAAGAAATAGAAAATTTTAACAGACCCATCACAAGCACGGAAATTGAAGCTGTAATCAGAAATCTTCCAGCAAACAAAAGCCCAGGTCCAGACGGCTTCACAGCTGAATTCTACCCAAAATTTAGGGAAGAGCTAACACCTATCCTGCTCAAACTCTTCCAGAAAATTGCAGAGGAAGGCAAACTTCCAAACTCATTATATGAGGCCACCATCACCCTACTACCAAAACCTGACAAAGATGCCACAGAAAAAGAAAACTACAGGCCAATATCACTGAT
>NW_011495085.1:3856860-3857914 GCF_000754665.1 Bison bison bison
CAAAGAACAAATATTAAAAGCAGCAAGGGAAAAACAACAAATAACACACAAGGGAATTCCCATAAGGATAACAGCTGATCTTTCAGTAGAAACTCTCCAAGCCAGGAGGGAATGGCAAGACATACTTAAAGTGATGAAAGAAAATAACCTACAGCTGAGATTATTGTACCCAGCAAGGATCTCACTCAAATATGAAGGAGAAATCAAAAGCTTTACAGACAAGCAAAAGCTGAGAGAATTCAGCACCACCAAACCAGCTCTCCAACAAATACTAAAGGATATTCTCTAGACAGGAAACACAAAAAGGGTGTATAATTTCAAACCCAAAACAATAAAGTAAATGGCAACGGGATCATACTTATCAATAATTACCTTAAATGTAAATGGGTTGAATGCCCCAACCAAAAGACAAAGACTGGCTGAATGGAAACAAAAACAAGACCCCTACATATGTTGTCTACAAGAGACCCACCTCAAAACAGGGGACACATACAGACTGAAAGTGAAGGGCTGGAAAAAGATTTTCCATGCAAATAGGGACCAAAAGAAAGCAGGAGTAGCAATACTCATATCAGATAAAAATAGACTTTAAAACAAAGGCTGTGAAAAGAGACAAAGAAGGTCACTACATAATGATCAAAGGATCAATCCAAGAAGAAGATATAACAATTATAAATATATATGCACCCAACATAGGAGCACCACAATATGTAAGACAAATGCTAGCAAGTGTGAAAGGAGAAGTTAACAATAACACAATAATAGTGGGAGACTTTAATACCCCACTCACACCTATGGATAGATCAACTAAACAGAAAATTAGCAAGGAAACACAAACTTTAAATGATACAATAGACCAGTTAGACCTAATTGATACCTATAGGACATTTCATCCCAAAACAATAAATTTACGCCTTTTTCTCAAGCACACACAGAACCGGAGAAGGGTTTAGCCTTGGTAAATTCAAATAAATTGAAATCATTCCAAGCATCTTTTCTGACCACAATGCAGTAAGATTAGATCTCAATTACAAGAGAAAAGCTATTAAAAATT
>NW_011495085.1:3860726-3861378 GCF_000754665.1 Bison bison bison
CTGTTGCTTCCTGACCTGTATATAGGTTTCTCAAGAGGCAGGTCAGGTGCTCTGGTATTCCCATCTCTTGAAGAATTTTCCAGTTTGTTGTGATCCACACAGTCAAAGGCTTTATATAGTAAATATAGCAGAAATAGATGTTTTTCAAAACTCGCTCGCTTTTTTGTTGATCCAGCAGATGTTAGCAATTTGATCTCTGTTTTCTCTACCTTTTCTAAAACCAGCTTAACATCTGGAAGTTCACCGTTCACGTACTGCTGAAGCCTGGATTGAAGAATTTTAAGCATCACTTTACTAGCGTGTGAGATCAGTGCAATTATGTGGTAGTTTGAGTGTTCTTTGGCTTTGCTTTTCTTTGGGATTGGAATAAAAAGTGACATTTTCCAGTCTTGTGGCCACTGCTGAGTTTTCCAAATTTGCTCTCATATTGAGTGCAGCACTTTCACAGCATCATCTTTCAGGATTTGGAATAGCTCAACTCAAATTCCATCACCTCCACTAGCTTTGTTCGTAGTGATGCTTCCTAAGGCCCACTTGACTTCCACATTCCAGGATGTCTGGCTCTAGGTGAGTGATCACACCATTGTGATTATCTGGGTCATGATCTTTTTTGTACTAGTTCTTCCATGTATTCTTGCCATCTCTTCTTAAT
>NW_011495085.1:3861478-3863007 GCF_000754665.1 Bison bison bison
ATATATGAAACGAGTTGCCAGTCCAGGTTCAATGCATGATACTGGATGCTTGGGGCTGGTGTACTGGGATGACCCAGAGGGATGGTATGGGGAGGGAGGATGGAGGAAGGTTCAGGATGGGGAACACATGTAGACCTGTGACAGGTTCATTTTGATATATGGCAAAACCAATACAATATTGTAAAGTTAAAAACAAACAAACAAACAAAAAAAAACACTACCACCAGGGAACGAAGATCTGCATGCCTCGTGGCCAAAAACCCAAAAAAAAAAAAAAAAAAATGTATGTTGATGGCTGTGTTTGTATAGTTTGTGAATAATGAACAATTGCAATGTTTGTTTTTGATAACTGTTTAGATTATCTAACTTAGATTTATTTTTGAAACATACTATCACTATTCTCAGTAATAGTAAGAAGTATAAAGTTGAAATATCTACATATAATGCTATTTTATTATAATACGAAATAATTCAAGAGTCAAAGTATCAGAAACAGGTGGTTTTTGGGTCAAGAATTCCCAGTAGATAGACATTTTGAAGCCTATACTTCCCTTTAACATTAGGAATTAGTATGCCTTTAATCTGGTAAATACTTGATGTATGTCAAAGAATCCTGTATTTTCTATTATTTTATCTTTGTCCAGTCTCAACATTTTGTTTTGACTGCCTGATCCTTGTAGGCATTTGATTTTCCTACAGGAAAATTTTTTCTATGATCTCTGAGAATCAGTTACTTAGTATTTCCTCCTCATGTCTGATACAGAAGGTGTGCAATATCACAGGCCAGGTAGCATTTGAAATTAATCCTTGGCTGGTACCCAGCCAGTCATATAAAGACATGTTTGTTTCTAATACTAAGAGGGTGACATCAATAGAATTAATGGGAAACATTATAGAATTTACATGGACTTAAATGTTTTCAAACTAGCTCAAAAGAATTGTATCATTGACGTTCTCAGTGTCATTCTTCCTCTTCTAGCCCAAGATGCTATAAATGCCTCTACTTAATTAAAAGAAGGATTATTGCTGGTCATTTTGTTTCTCCTAGCTGAATCATGACACTCTTATTACCCTAACCAAAAGGTGACTTTTTTTTTTCCATGAAAAAATGTTATATCACCTTATGTTATAGTAAGTATGATTTCTTCTCAGATATACTCCTTTTTTAATTTTGCAACTAGATATAATTTCACTTGGATTTACTTTCTCAACAATATTTCTGTGTGAGGCAAAGACAAATTTCAGCAAGGTCAGTTCACTCAGGTGTGTCTGACTCTTTGCGACCCCATGAAGCACAGCATTCAAGGCTTCCCTGTCCATCATCAACTCCTGGAGTCCACCCAAACCCATGTCTATTGAGTTGGTGATGCCATCCAACCATCTCATCCTCTTCTTTCCCCTTCTCCTCCTGCCCTCAATGTTTTCCAGCATCAGCGTCTTTTCCAGTGAGTCAGCTCTTTGCATCAGGTGGCCAAAGTACTGGAGTTTCAGCTTCAACATCAGTCCTTCCAATGAACACCCAGGACTGA
>NW_011495085.1:3863910-3864219 GCF_000754665.1 Bison bison bison
CAGTAATGCTGAAGAAGCTGAAGTTGAACAGTTCTATGAAGAGCTACAAGACCTTCTAGAACTAACACCCAAAAAAGATGTCCTTTTCATTTTAGGGGATTGGAATGCAAAAGTAGGAAGTAAAAAAACACCTGTAGTAATAGACAAATTTGGCCTTGGAGTACAGAATGAAGCAGGGCAAAGGCTAACAGAGTTTTACCAAGAGAACGCACTGGTCATAGCAAACACCCTCTTCCAACAACACAAGAGAAGACTCTACACATGGACATCAACAGATGGTCAACACCGAAATCAGATTGATTATATTCT
>NW_011495085.1:3864778-3875918 GCF_000754665.1 Bison bison bison
TATAAATAGGAAATCATTAGCTAGACCTATAAATATAACCATGTCTTTGAATCAGTAATTTCACAATTCCTAGAGAAATCTTGAAGAATTGAGTTTAAAAAGTGCTATGAATCAAAGTGCACACTGAAAAGGTATCAATGATATTAACAATTAAAATGGATTAGAATTGTGAGAAAACACACTCACCAGCCGAACCAAGGGATATGTGTGTGTGTGTGTGTGTGTGTGTGTGAGTCACTCAGTCGTGTCCGACTCCTTGTGACCTCATGGACTGTAGCCCACCAGGTTCCTCTCTATATGATTTCCTCCAGGCAAGAATGCTGGAAGGGGTTGCCATTTCCTTCTCCAGAGAATCGCCCTTCCTGACCCAGGGATTGAACCCATGGTCTCCCGCATTGCAGGCAGACTATTTATGGACTGAGCTACCAGGGAAGAGAACAAAGGGATGGACTCAGAGAAACGAAGCACAGCAAAAATGACGCTTTTAATGACGGTTTTGAAAGATTGGGTGTCTAGCCAGCAGGCACACCCAGGGCGGTTACAACAAGCAATTTATTCCCTAAACACAGGTCCCACCCCCTGGTTCCTCATTGGTTGAGTATTATGGTGTGCACAATCTTCCTGGACTTTGCCTAAGTTTCATCATTTCTTTACAGGGTATCCTTTTTTCTCCTTTTCCAACTTAACATCTGCATTTTTCTTTCTTTTTTTTTTTTTTAAATTTTAAGGCAAAGAGCCCGGCCTCCTTTTATTATTCTGATGGCTTCTTTGAGGCGCTCCCCCTCCTCTTCCACCTCCTGCTGCATTTTTCAACAAAGAGTTTCTTGTTAGTTTATCCCTTCTGCCAACATCCTGTTTGCTTAGGAACCTTCCAGGTACATGAACTATGTCACATCCGTAAGTCCTTAGGCAAGTTTACAGTCAGGGCACAGGCATTGGATGGAGTCCTATCTCTTTAGGATCCAGGCTAATCTCTCACCCTGAACTTGAAATTTTCTAGAGTCCAGGCCTCAACTTTCTCATGTCTACAAATGCAATAAACAATATTTGATCTTTGCTACACTAATCATAAAGACTACAAAAATATGAAAATATAAAGACCTAAATGAAAGACCAGAAACTATAAAACTCTTAGAAGAAAACACAGGCAGAACACTCTGACATAAATCAGAGAAAGATCCTCTATGACACACCTCCCGGAGTAATGGAAATAAGAACCAAAATAAATGGGACCTATTAAACTTTAAAACTTTCCCTTGCACACCAAAGGAAACTACAAACAAGGTGAAAAGACAACCCTCAGAATGGGAGAAATTAATAGTAAATGAAAGAACTAACAAAGATGTAATCTCCAAAATATGCAAGAACTCATGCAGCTCAATATCAGAAAAACAAACAACCCAATGAAAACTTGGGCAGAAGACCTAAACAGACATTTCTCCAAAGAAGACATATTACAGATGGCTAATAAACACATGAAAAGATGCTCAGCATTGCTCATTTTTAGAAAAATGAAAATCAAAATTACAATGCGGTATCAACTAACACTGGTCATAATGGCCATCATCAAAAAATCTACAAACGATATAGTCCTAGAGAAGGTGTGGAGAGAAGGGAATTCTCTTGCACTGTTGGTGAGGTAGATTGATACAGCTACTATGGAGAACAGTATGCTGCTGCTGCTGCTGCTGCTAAGTCTCTTCAGTCGTGTCCGACTCTGTGCGACCACATAGACAGCAGCCCAGGCTCCGCTGTCCCTGGGATTCTCCAGGCAAGAACACTGGAGTGGGTTGCCATTTCCTTCTCCAATGGATGAAAGTGAAAAGTGAATGTGAAGTCGCTCAGTCGTGTCCAACTCTAGCAACCCCATGGACTGCAGCCTACCAGGCTTCTCTGTCCATGGGATTTTCCAGGCAAGAGTACTGGACTGGGGTGCCACTTCCTTCTTCAGGAGAACAGTATAGAGATCCCTTAAAAACTAGAAATAAAACTACCCTGTGACTTAACAATCCCACTACTGGGCATATACCCTGAGAAATCCATAATTGAAAAAGATACATTTCCACCAAAGTACAAGGATGTGGAAACAATCTAGATGTCCATCCACAGATGAGTGGATATAGAAGTAGTGGTACATATATACAATGGAATATTACTCAGCCACAGAAAGGAACACATTTGAGTCAGTTCTAGTGAAGTGGATCAACCTAGAGCCTATTATACAGAGTGAAGTAAGTCAGAAAGAGAAAACCAAATATATAATATTAGCACATATATAAGGAATCTAGAAAGATGGTACTCATGAACCTATTTGGAGGGCAGCAATGGAGACCCAGACATAGAGAACAGACTTGTGGATACAGTGGGGGAAGCAGAGGGTCAGATGAATTGAGAGAGTAGCTTTGAAACATGTACATGTACAAAAGAGATGGCCAGTGGGAATTTGACACAGGAAGCTCAAATTTGATGCTCTGTGACAACCTAGATGGGTGAGAGGTATGAGGGAAGTTCCAGAGGGTAAGGACATATGTGTAGCTATGGCCGATTCATGTTGATTGTATGGCAGAAACCAACAGAATATTATAAAGGCCTTATATTCTGATTAAAATTAAATATATAAAAAATATTTTAAGAGAATATAAAAATTTAAGCACATTAAAATTCATATAAGCAATGTTAGTAATTGCATCATCTATTACAGTAACATATAGTAAATAGTATAGCTACTAAGTAATAAATAGTTGGGTAATTAACATGTTTATTAACATAACTATTACTAATTACTTTGAGAAGAAGGAAGTAAACAGAAACAGTTATGAAATCATTGTTACTTATGAAATAAGAATTCCTGGAAAGAATTTCCCCTATTATGAGGCTCTGCATTTTACTATTTTTTTTAATAATACTCTTGATTTTCAAGGGAGGATGCTTTAAATTACTCTTTTAAATTGCATAGTATTCAAATATATAATTTAACAACAGAATAAGGAGACATTAAAAATGCCATTTTTTGTCAATAATAATTAGATAAAGTACAAGGAAAGTAAGAGCTATATAATTTTTGTGTCATTGTTCAAACTGCAATCAACAACTGTGATGTGTACAATCAAAGTCACCACTCACCTCATTTGCCATATAAAATAGAATATTGAATTTTCTTTTTTACTTCTTACTTTCTTTCGATTTGTAAAGAGTTGTTATTTTTAAGTGCAAGACATATATGATTTGCATTAATTTGGTCTTCAGGAAATTTTTAAGAGCAAAGCCTTTGTGTTAATGCTTTAAATTACTTTTTTTGCTACTATTAATAATAAAATGATAAACGTTTTGATCAAGGAAATAATGATGGTATAACTTACATTTTAAAACTTTTTTGATTTTATTATAAAACATTATGAGTTATTTAATTCTGGTCACCTTGTAGAAAAAATCTAAAAAAAACCCCACAGATAAAACTTAATAAACATAATAAAATCTACTGACACTCATAGAGCATTTTTACATACTGATAAAATTTACAGGTACACTCCACATATAATTTTTTTAAAGTCAGGTTTATTGAGTTAAATTTTACATGATGTAGGTACATCATTTGCACCTAGTTCTCTGAATTTTAACAAAAGTGTTGTAATTGCTACTGTGGTGAAGATGCATGTGGTCTTTAATACCACAAAAATCTTCTTGCTCCATGAAGTTCCTCTCCTTCCTCTTTTACCTTATGTTCTGGCCACAACCGATATGTTTCTTATACCACTGTTTTTGCCTATTCAAATATGATTTAGGAATTAAATCTTCTAATATCTAATCCTTTGAGTCTAGCACCTCTCACTTAATCTACTTGGATCTCATTTCTGTTGTTGAATGTATCAGCAGTTCATTCATTTGTTGATAATTAACTGTCCATTACATGTCTGTATCATAGATTGTTCAAACATTAGAGTCATACACATTTGGGTAGTCTTCATGTTGTGTTTAAACCACTGTAACCTTTATATATAGATTTTTATTTGGACATATATTCTTATATTGCTTGGGAAAATAGCTAATCGAAATGTAGGGCTGTATGAATAAGTTTTAGTATAGGAGGAACATTCCAATTAATGTAATTTTCTATATTCACCTGTTATTCCTCTGTCTTTTCTAACTTTTAACACTCCAGATTAAAACTGGGTCAATTATGTATACCTGTGATGGATTCATTTTGATATTTGGCAAAACTAATACAATTATGTAAAGTTTAAAAATAAAATAAAATTTAAAAAAAAAAAGAAAAAAATAAAACTGATTTATAGTTCTTTAAGTATCTACGTATAAGTACTTTGTTGTGAATATTTTATTTTTTCAAGTTTTTGAATGATGTTTTGATAAACATTTTTTTTTAATTTAATGAGATCCAATATATCAATGGGGCCCAGGTGGTGACTGTGGTAAAGAACCCACCTGCCAATGCAGGAGACTTAAGAGACACCAGTTCAATCCTTGCAAGGGGAAGACTCCCTGGAGAAGGAAATGGTAACCCACTCTGGTATTCTTGCTGGGAGAATCCCATGGACAGAGGGCCCTGGCAGGCTACAGTCCATTGGGTCCTCACAAAGAGTCACAAAGAGTCAGACATGACTGAAGCGACTTAGGGCACAGCACAATATATCAATGGGCTTTCCTGGTAGCGTAGATGATAGAGAATCTACCTGCAATGTGGGAGACCTGGGTTCAATCCCTGGGTCAGGAAGATCCTGTGGAGAAAGGAATAGCAACCCACTCCAGTTTTCTTGCTTGGGGAATTCCATGGGCAGATGAGCCTGGCTGTCTGTAGCCCAAAGAGTCAGCTAACTAACACTAATGTATCAATGATTTTTAATCCTAGACACTGTATATTGCTAATTTATGTGCTTAGTTACTCAGTCGTGTCTGAATCTTTGTGACCCTAAGGACTGGAGCCTGCTAGGCTCTCTGTCCATGGGATTCTCCAGGTAAGAATACTGGGGTGGGTTGCCATGACCTCCTCCAGATCTTCTCAACCTTTGGATCAAACCCAGGTCTCCCACATTACAGGTGGATTCTTTACTATCTGAGCCAGCAGGAAAGCCTAATTTATGTACTTAGCTAATTGTACTGTATATCTATGTCTGTATCTGTATTTATCTACAATTATTTATCCATATGTCTAATTAACATCTTCACTGGTTGTCTCATAGACATTACAGAGTATTTTACAATGTTTGAGCTCATTAATCAACCTCTTAATTTTTATCCTTTCCAGACTCAGTAAATTACATCTTAATCCATGCAGTGGATCAATCTAGACTACCTTGGTTTCATGCTTTATGTATTTTTTTTTCTCACACGGCACATCCCATTCATCATCAACACTGTGAATTAGGACCACAAGTTCTGTCTTGGCTCCTTGTATTTCCTTCCACATCAGACCTGAGCTCCATCATCCAACTTCCACCACCTCTCCTCCCGATGTTTGATAAATTTCCTGTTGACTATTACAGTGCATTTTGTTGTTGTTGTCATTGTTGTTGTTTCTCATCAGTTTTCTATACAGAACCTAGAGAGATACTTAAGTGTTAATTGGGCATCCATTTCACTTGGAGTCAACTAAAATTCCTTAACTCTATCAAGTAGTCCAACCTCAAGTTTTGTGTAATCCTTTTCATTTTTTTCAACTAGAGTCTTGATGGATCATTAGTTCCTGAAAAATCCCAGGTTTGTTTCTATCTGTGGTCTTAACATGTATTGTTATATCTCATTAGACATTCTGTTTTGATCTTGCAGACTCTTTCAAGTAGCAGGTCACTTATCTTGTCCTCACCAGAAACTTGACAGCCTCCACTGTTAAAATTTTGATGACAGTTTGTATCCTAATGTGCCCTGTATAGCTTGCTCACAGCAGCTTTACCTAACATTGTTTATCCCTAATATACCTTCAGAGTAACTTAAAAGATGTCTTATCAGGGATGTTCTTAAAAAAGAAGACTCATTAACCATAAAAAATATTCTTAATGAAAAAGTTTGAACTTATTCTTTCTTTTCATACCTTGGAAAGCAAGCTGAATCTCCCACTAATAAAATTGCCAAGGACAATAGTACCAAAAGATAAAATAATGGAATGTGGAAAATATAGGAACTTGTAAAATATTGAAACCAATAACAATAATAAAAATGAAATATATATATTCTTTTGTTTATTCTTTCATTGGTTGTTTCCTCATTGGTCTCATCAATTTTTATCAGTCACACAAATCAAAAAAATGTTTTATCAATCACACAAATAAAGTAAGACTACTTTATACCCATATTGTGATTTACTAACAGCCAAGGGGATAAACATTTTAATTAACTTGTGAGCAGTCTATTGGATTTATTACAGCATAGTAGTAAAATTTTATGTTTTCACCACAAACAGCAATGACCTTTATATAATTTCCTTTTGGAAGAAACTGTTGAACAGAAAAAAGAAATAAAAAATCATTACCACATATTAATAATTTTAGGGAAGATTACTATCCTCAATGTAACTTGCTTTATCCATCTATTGATTATAGCTCTTCATTCACAAAAAATTTTTTAATAAATTTCCTTTATAAAATCTATTTGGAAATTTTGGCAATAGTGATAGATATTTAACAAAAATTCATCATATAGAAATTCAAAACCTATGATTCTTCATAAGATGTTTTCAAAAAAACATGAAATTGAGAATTAATAGATGATAAATCTATTAAATAGCTCTGTATATATGTAAATATAAAATGTTCAAGTAAGAGGCACTTGTTTAACAACCTGTAGTAAATGTTCATAGAAATATTTTAATGTACTTGTATTTGAATTTACTAAAGAACACACACATTTAAGTTTAATATCTCTAATTTGTCTATACTGGTCTGTTTTGCATGAAGTCTTTAAGGGAGATTTGAATCATCACAAAAGGACAAAAGTATTTTCACTGAATTGCTTTGGCCTTCTCTTCTTGATTTCATCTTTTCCACCTCCTTCTTCCTTTGGTTCTGAGTCTGTGACCATCGGCTCCTAGAACTTTACAATTTTTTTTTCATCCTAATGTTGCATGTTCTCATTTTACTCTACTTTTGACCTGTACTTTTTCTTGAACATCATTTGGTAAATGGCTTACCCTCTATTTAGGCTGTCTAGGATAAACAGAAGGTAACTCAATTTTCTGAAAGGGACTAGAAAATATTCTAAACATCTCAACACAGAAGAGATTGAATGAGCACATAGTGTGCCATCATCATGCCTCTTACTGATGGCAAGAAAGCATATAAGAAGCATTTGTGATCAGTCTTTTTTTTTTTTAAACCTGGGATTTAAAAAATAGTTTTAGAGTATAGATGATTTACAATTTTGTGTTAATTTATGCCATACAACAAAGAATCAGTTATACATATACATATATCTACTTTTTTAGTTTTTTTTTCCCATATAGATCAATACAGAGTATTGAGTAGAGTTCCTTATGCTATACAGTAGGGCTTTACTAGTTATCTATTTTACGTATGAAGTGAAAGGGAAAGTTGCTCAGTTGTGTCTGACTCTTTGCGACCCCATGGACTATACAGTCCATGGAATTCTCCAGGCCAGAATACTGGAGTGGGTAGCCATTCCCTTCTCCAGGGGATCTTCCCAACCCAGGGATCAAACCCATGTCTCCCACATTGTAGACAGATTCTTTACCATCTGACCACCAGGGAAGCCCATTTTACATATAGTAGTATCTATATGCCAATCCCAGTCTCTCAATTTATCTCCCCCCGACCCCCTTCCTGGTAACTGTAAGTTGGTTTTCTATATCTGTGACTATTTTGGTTTTGTAAATAAGTTCATTTTTACCATTAAAAAATAATAGATTCCACATGTAAGTGACATCATATTTGTCTTTCTCTGAGTTACTTCACTCAGTAGGAGAGTCTCTGCATCCATCCATGTTGTTGCTATTGATACTGTGTTCAGTCTTGGAGACCAGTGCTATGTGCCACTCAGGGTGATCATGAGAATGGTGAGATGGTATTATCTTCTTTTGCTGAAGAGATAGAGCTAATGTCAAATTCACAACAGGAGGAAAGGAAAATTGGAATTCTTCTTCCAGGCATATCTTTATCCCCATTAATTTTTACATAAAAGCAATTTGAAGCCCAAGGTATCTTTTCTTCCCAAGCAACTCAGTGTTTCTCAATATACTGCAAATTTAGCTATAGATCAACTCCTCCATAATTTAAACCATTTAAATAACTTTCATATAGTACACAAGAATACACATAATCAAAAAATAATCTGCTTCTATATATTTAATAATACTCTCTATAAAAGAACAAAACTAGACGATTGTGAATAAAAACTAAAACCTGGTCATTCTATTCATGGTAAAAGAAGTCAGAGTGAGCCAGAGGAGAGTAACATTGGAAAAAAAAACCATGACAGAGAAAGTCAGATTCACAGAATTTTAGTACCAAAAGTAAAGTACATTCTTGTCTATTCTAAACTTCTTTTAGAGATGAGGGTACTAACACATAGACCATTACACAATTTGCTGTAATAGAAAATGTAATTACAGAGTCAAGATACTCCTGATAAAACAAGAGCAATCACAAAGAACAACATAAAAGCAATGAACAGTATTCTGTTTTTTGGCATTAAGAGACAGCTGCATTATAAGATTTCTGTTTTACAGTGAAGGAAAATAATTGTCCATTGCGTGTTACTAAAAAGAAAATATTCACTTTTTTCTCTGAAAGGGTATTAAATGATATCATGGTAACTTGATCAATAACAAACTCATATATGTGAAAAATAATTTCATACATATGAAAGCCATCACTGGAAAATATATGGAGAGAAAATCAAAACTGTAGCCCTACAGAAGTTTTCGGTAAAATATGTGAATCTGGTGCCCCACACTGTTTGGCTGATTCTGAACTTACCACCGTGTAAGCAACTCTCAGAAGCAACTCTCTATCATCTCAACCTTCAGCGTATTCCTCAAAGTTGTTGGCAAAGCACTTGTTTAGAAGAATATTTGTAGAATTATGGGGGCTTTTTCTGTATGCTTTCTCCATTAATGATTATCATGCAGCTCTTGGACTCCATAATTAATTTGAGCTCTTAGCTTTTTTTGTCAAGGTTGATTAATCTTCATTGTTCTTCAGTGTGCCTGAAGAACTATGGACAGTGGTCCATAATATTGTACTGCTGCTGCTGCTGCTTAGTCGCTTCAGTCATCTCCGACTCTGTGTGACCCCAGAGACGGCAGCCCACCAGGCTCCCCCGTCCCTGGGATTCTCCAGACAAGAACACTGGAGTGGGTTGCCATTTCCTTCTCCAATGCAGGAAAGTGAAAAGTAAAAGTGAAAGTGAAGTCGCTCAGTCGTGTCCAACTCTTAGCGACCCCATGGACTGCAGACCACGAGGCTCCTCCGTCCATGGGATTCTCCAGTCAAGAATACTGGAGTGGGGTGCCATTGCCTGCTCCGATAATATTGTACAGGAGGCAGCAAACAAATCATCCCAAAGAAAAAGAAAAACAAGAAGGCCAAGTGGTAATCTGAGGAGGCTTTACAAATAGCAGAAGAATGAAGAGAAGTGAAAAGCAAGGGAGAAAATGAAAGGTACATCCAATTAAGTGCAGAGTTCCAAAAAACAGCTAGAAAATACAAGAAGGACTTCTTCAATGAACAATGCTTAATAATAGAAGAAAACAACAAAAGGGGAAAGACTAGAGATCTCTTCAGGAAAACTGGAAACATCAAGGGAGGATTCCACCCAAAGATGGGCACAATAAAGGATAAAAATGGTAGAGTCCTAGTATATGCTGAAGAGATCAAGAAGTGATGGAAAGAATACACAGAAGAACTGTATAAAATAGATCTTAATGAACCAAACTACTACAATGATGTGTTTAGTCACCCAGAGCCAGACATTCTGGAGTGCAAAGTCCAGTGGGCCTTAAGAAGCACTGCTGTTAACAAAGCTAGTGGATGTGATGAAATTCCAGTAAAGCTATTCAAATCCCTAAAAAGGTTTTGCATTCATTATGTCAGCAAATTTGAAAGACCCAGCAGTGGTCACAGGACTAGAAAAAGTCAACCCTCATCCCAATATCCAAGAAGGGTAGTACCAAAGAATGGGCTAACCATCAGACAATTGCACTCATCTCCCATGCTAGTAGGGTCATGCTTAAAATCTCGCATGCTAGGTTTTAATATTATGTGAACCAAGAACTTTCAGATGTCCACACTTGGTTTAGAAAAGGAAGAGGAACTAGAGATCAAATTGCCAGCATTCACTGGATTATAGAGAAAGCAAGGGAATTTCAGAAAATCATCTATCTTTATTTTATCAACTATGCTAAAGCCTTTGACTGTGTGGATCATGGCAAAGTGTGGAAAGCTCTTAGAGAGATGGGACTACAAAACCATCTTACCTGTCTCCTGAGAAACCTGTGTGCAGGTCAAAAAACAAAGATCATGGCATCCGGTCCCATCACTTCATGGGAAATAGATGGGGAAACCGTGCAAACAGTGTCAGACTTTATTTTTCTGGGCTCCAAAATCACCGCAGATGGTGACTGCAGCCATGAAATAAAAGACACTTACTGCTTGGAAGGAAAGTTATGACCAACCTAGGTAACATATTCAAAAGCAGAGACATTACTTTGTCAACAAAGGTTCGTCTAGTCAAGGCTATGGTTTTTCCTGTGGTCATGTATGGATATGAGAGTTGGACTGTGAAGAAGGATGAGCGCCGAAGAATTGATGCTTTTGAACTGTGGTGTTGGAGAAGACTCTTGAGAGTCCCTTGGACTGTAAGGAGATCCAACCAGTCCATTCTGAAGGAGATCAGCCCTGGGATTTCTTTGGAAGAAATGATGCTAAAGCTGAAACTCCAGTAGTTTGACCACCTCATGCGAAGAGTTGACTCATTGGAAAAAAATCTGATGCTGGGAGGGATTGGGGGCAAGAGGAGAAGGGGACGACAGAGGATGAGATGGCTGGATGGCATCACTGACTCGATGGACGTGAGTCTCAGTGAACTCCGGTAGTTGGTGATGGACAGGGAGGCCTGGTGTGCTGCGATTCATGGCGTCGCAAAGAGTCAGACACTACTGAGTAACTGAACTGAC
>NW_011495085.1:3876353-3879272 GCF_000754665.1 Bison bison bison
AACCTGGCTTAAAACTCAGCATTCATAAAATGAAGATCATGGCATCTGGTCCCATCACTATATGGCAAAGAGATGGGGAAACAATGGAAACAGTGACAGACTTTATTTTCTTGGGCCTCAAAATCACTGCAGATGTTGAGTGCAACCATGAAATTAAAAGAAGTTTGCTCCTTAGAAGAAAAACTATGACTAGCCTAGACAGCATATTAAAAAGCAGAGACATTGCTTTGCCAACAAAGGTCTGTCCAGTCAAGGCTATAGTTTTTCCATTAGTCAAGTATGGATATGAGAGTTGAACCATAAAGAAGGCTGAGTGCTGAGGAATTAATGCTTTTGAACTGTGATGTTGGAGAAGACTCTTGAGAGTCCCTTGGACTGCAAGATCAAACCAGTCCATCCTTAAGCATATAAGTCCTAAATATCCATTGGAAGGACTGATGCTGAAACTGAAACTCCAATACTTTGGCCACCTGATGTGAAGAACTGACTCATTGGAAAAGACCCTGATGCTGGGAAAGGTTGAAGGCAGGAGGAGAAAAGGATGACAGATGATGAGATGGTTAGATGACATCACCATCTCGATGGACATGAGTTTTGAGCAGCTCTGGGAGTTGGTGATGGGCAGGGAAGTCTGGTATGCTGCAGTTCATGGGGTCACAGTAAGTCAGGCATGACTGAGCAACTGAACTGAACTGAACTGATTGCACTTTATTTATAATATATAGTAGATGCTAAAACTGAAATTTTGATGAGAAACATAGTGCAGAAATAGATGGGTATCTATCTTCATTGTTATGCTTTGTGTATATTCTCAACTATTTACATATATATAAATATATATCCGTGGATTTATTATTTCACTTGAGTCACTGATGGCTCAGTGGGTAAAGAATTTGCCTGCAATGCAGGAGACACAGGAGATGAGAGTTTGAACCGTGGGTCAGGAAGATCCCCTGGAGAAAGAAGTAGCAATCCATTCCAGTCTTTTTGCTTGGGAAATCAAATGGACAGAGGAACCTGATGGGTTACAGTCCAAAGGGCTACAAAAAGTTGGCCACAACTTAGCAACTAAACACTCATTATATATAAATGCAATTAAAGATAGGAAACTTAATTCAACTGGTTGTCTAGATTATTTCTTTCTCAGTATACAAAATATGTATGTTTAAGATAATTATATCTGATGTTAGATGCTTACACATGCATTGTTATTTAGTTTGAATTATTTTCTTAAGAATGAATCAAGATCCTGCCAGAATTGAAACTTTCAGCTTAAGCCAAATCTGAGTCCTGCCAATCAGAAAGGCAGTCTGGAAAATGTTGATATTGTATATAGAGCATTAATTTCACTGCTGAATAACTTTAATGCGCTTACAGAAATGTTTCTTAAATCTCACAATGAAATAAAGCACAAATATTTTCTTGTAGCTGGCACGTTTACACTCAGACTATTTAGAAAAAAAGTTTAGCAGGGGACAAAGGAAAAAAAAAAGTTGCCAGAATTAAATATTGAAATTCAGAATCATGCAGGTTATGGCTAATGTCTTCATCTGAAATAATATTTGAAATGAGAAAATCATTTATTCAGGAAAGTACCATTTTGAACTACTATATGAAGGAAAACATCATATGCATACCAAGTTGTCTGATAGAAAAAAGATTTTTCTGTGCTTTATAATTATTATAAATTTTTAAAGTAAAATTATTTTCTCTTGGCCCATTATTTTACTATTCAAAATTTGCAATTTTTCCATTTTTCTTTTACTGCAAAAATAATAATAATAAACAGTCATGTATATATACAAACTTACATACATACATGCACATAAACATAGGAAAGAAAATGTTTATCTAAATATGTCCATTTTGTAATTTAAATCTATGCTCAGGATTATGTGTCTTGTTTTACATGGGTATTTTGGAAATCAGTGATACAAATTAACATTAAAATTAACTGCAACAATTAATCTTAATTTCACTTAACACATTACTTTCTCCTGTGTAAAAGGTTAAAGTATATTAGTAAAACTCAGATGATTTAGTACTAGATACTCATTATCATTTAATAAGTTTATATGTGTTATTTTATTATTACTGTTACACTTTAATATGAATCATAAAATTTTAAACCAAAAGATAACTTGAAATAATACTAAACTCTCAACTGTGGCCTTCTCAGAAGCTTGTGATCTCAAGATTCCTCCTTCTAGATATCTAGAACCAGACTGTGGGATGGGATGGGTTAGAGGTGATTCCAGTAAGGACACAGTCCAGAGACTGGAAGTAAGATCCTGACCCCAGTTAGCTGACTCTCCAAATAATGAAGGGTGTGTCTGAACCTAAGTACATTAAAAGAAGCTGAAGAGAAAAGCAAAGTTCATATTTCACTAAATCTGCAAAAACATTAACCAATCTTGACAAAAATACTTTAATGTTGTTGTTGTTCAGTCACCCAGTCATGTCCAACTCTTTGTGACCCCGTGGACTGCAGCATGCCAGCCCTCCCTGTCTTTCACCATCTCTTGGAGTTTGCCCAAGTTCTTGTTCATTGCATCTGTGATGCATCACTTTCTGCCACTAGAGTGGTATCATCTACATATCTGAAGTCATTGATGTTTCTCTTTCCTGTCTTGATTCCAGCTTGTTACTTACTCAGCACAGCTTTTCTCATGATGCACTCAGTGCATAGGTTAAACAAACAGGGTGACAGCAGGCAGCCCTGTTGTACACCTTTCTCGATATTGAACCAATCAGTTGTTCTGTCAGATCAGATCAGATCAGTGATGCCATCCAGCCATCTCATCCTCTATCGTCCCCTTCTCCTCCTGCCCCCAATCCCTCCCAGCATCAGGGTCTTTTCCAATGAGTCAACTCTTCGCATGAGATGGCCAAAGTACTGGAGTTTCAACTTTAGCCTCA
>NW_011495085.1:3879372-3881553 GCF_000754665.1 Bison bison bison
CTCTTTGCCATATAGTGATGGGACCAGATGCCATGATCTTCATTTTATGAATGCTGAGTTTTAAGCCAGGTTTTACACTCTCCTCTTTCACCTTCATCAAGAGACTCTTTAGTTCTTTGCTTTATACCATAAGGGTGGTGCCATCTGCATATCTGAGGTTATTGATATTTCTCCCAGTGACCTTTTTTTTAAAATTTATTTACTTTTTAACTGAAGGATGATTGGTTTACATAATTTTCTTCCAGCAATCTTTATTCCAGTGTATGCTTCATCCAGCCCAGTCTTTCACTTGATATACTCTGCATAGAAGTTAAATAAGCTGGGTGAAAATATACAGCCTTCACATACTCCTTTCCCCATTTTGGACCAGTCCATTGTTCCATGTCTGGTTCTAACTGTTACTTCTTGACCTGCATACAGATTTCTCAGGAGGCAGGTCAGGTGGTCTGGTATTACCATCTCTTGGAAAAATTTCCACAGTCTTTTGATCCACATAGTCAAAGGCTTATTGTATTTTATGAAGCAGAAGTATATGTTTTTCTGGAGTTCTCTTGTTCAGTGTGCTCAGTGAGATAATAAAATGCACTATTCCTTCTTTAGTAGTTTTCACTTAGCTTCTATCCCATTCATCTATTCTTTCATGTGTATATCTATAGTTAAATATCCTCATTTCTCTCTCTCTGTCTCTGTTTTTTTCTCTCTTTCTGTCTCTCTGTTTCTATGTATAATATATATAATATAAAAAATATATATATACATGACGTTTGTTTGCCATGTTAGGAAATATATCATATATGTCATTATAGAATTATAGAATTTTTTTTTTTTCATTTAAGGAAACAAAAGTCACTCAATTGTATCTGATTCTTTGCAACCTCATGGACTATAACCCATGAGGCTTCTCTGTCCATGGAATTCTCCAGGCAAGAATATTACAGTGGGTTGCCATTCACTTCTCCAGGGGATCTTCTTGACCCAGGGATCAAACCCAGGTCTCCCACATTGCAGGCAGGTTCTTTACCATCTGAACTACCAGATGTCATATAATTCACTGCTATCACGTATGACATACACACAGAGCTAGTTCTACCACCAGTGTCCACTGGAGCTGTTGGTTTGCTCAGATCTATTTCCAGTCCAGCATCATGCTTTTCTGTTAGTTGTCACATCTTTTTATTTTCTCATAATATATAGCAGTGTCTCACATCATTTCTTTGGTGTTCCTAACCTTGTTAATTTTGAAACATACAGGCCAGTTTATTTGTAAAATGCCTTTGCAAGGTGGGGTTACACAGTCATTAGATTCAGAGTATTTAATTTTCAGGAATATCTGTGAACTGATTTATCCTTCATCATGCTGTCTTTTTAGGATGAATGTGCTTTTTTTTGGCTTGACACCATAACAGTGATATTAGTTTTGATGACTTAAGGTAGTGGCTAATAGTTTTCCATGCTGGAAAGTTACTCTTTTTTCATTTATAATTAATGGTCTGTTGGAAGATACTTTGTGTCTCTTTATAACTTATAACTCTTTATAACTTTATAACACTTTGTAACCCTTCAAAATTTAACTCATTAGTTTTAACATATATTACAATTTTGAAATACATTATTTCTTTTTTATTTACTAGTTGGCATTTTGGTTCTATCTCATTTACTTATTTCATATATATATATATATATATATATATATATATTAGAATATATAACAATGGGTGCCATGTTAGGAAATTCCCAGGTGAAATTTGAAACTCACACCAGTATATGGAGAGCAAAGAGAGACCAATAAATGAAGCAGACCACTCTAGGTTGGTAAGTGGTTAATTTAATAAACAAGCAAACTTACATAGGAGGCTTGTCTTTAGTGCTGCAGGACAACAAGATCTCTGCACCCACCCTTTGCAACTCTTAAGTTTAGAGGGGCATTAACTGGGTTCAGTCATATATTCAGTCCAGATCAGATCAGATCAGTTACTCAGTGGTGTCTGACTCTTTGCGATGCCATGAATCGCAGCACACCAGGCCTCCCTGTCCATCACCAACTCCCAGAGTTCACTGAGACTCAAGTCCATCGAGTCAGTGATGTCATCCAGCCATCTCATCCTCTGTCGTCCCCTTCTCCTCCTGCCCCCAATCCCTCCCAGCATCAGGGTCTTTTCCATTGAGTCAACTCTTCACATG
>NW_011495085.1:3881653-3882212 GCF_000754665.1 Bison bison bison
TATAGCTAAATTTGCAGTATATTGAGAAACACTGAGTTGCTTGGGAAGAAAAGATACCTTGGGCTTCAAGTTGCTTTTATGTAAAAATTAATGGGGATAAAGATATGCCTGGAAGAAGAATTCCAATTTTCCTTTCCTCCTGTTGTGAATTTGACATTAGCTCTATCTCTTCAGCAAAAGAAGATAATACCATCTCACCATTCTCATGATCACCCTGAGTGGCACATAGCACTGGTCTCCAAGACTGAACACAGTATCAATAGCAACAACATGGATGGACGCAGAGACTCTCCTCAGTGAAGTAACTCAGAGAAAGACAAATATGATGTCACTTACATGTGGAATCTATTATTTTTTAATGGTAAAAATGAACTTATTTACAAAACCAAAATAGTCACAGATATAGAAAACCAACTTACAGTTACCAGGAAGGGGGTCAGGGGGGAGATAAATTGAGAGACTGGGATTGGCATATAGATACTACTATATGTAAAATGGGCTTCCCTGGTGGCTCAACTGGTAAAGAATCTGCCTGAAATGCAAGAGACCTGGGTTTGAT
>NW_011495085.1:3882312-3886655 GCF_000754665.1 Bison bison bison
ATCACCTCCACTAGCTTTGTTTGTAGTGACGCTTTCTAAGGCCCACTTGATTTCACATTCCAGGATATCTGGCTCTAGGTCAGTGATCACACCATCATGATTATCTGGGTCGTGAAGATCTTTTTTGTACAGTTCTTCTGTGTATTCTTGCCATCTCTTCTTATTATCTTCTGCTTCTGTTAGGTCCATACCATTTCTGTCCTTTATCGAGCCCATCTTTGCATGAAATATTCCTTTGGTCTCAAATACACCTCACTGTATCAAGGCTGTGAACTTGAAAGGGCTCTTAGTATGGGAACAATGCTTTTTGTTCAGCCTCTCAGTCATGTCCAACTCTTTGTGACCCCATGGACTGCAGCATGCCAGGCTTTTCTGTCCTTCACTATCTCCCAGAGTTTGCTTAAACTTATGTCCACTAAGTCACAAACAGTAGGCTGAGCCAAGGACAGGAGAGGGGTTAAGGAGCCTCAGATAGCCTAGATCTAGCCAGGGATCAACCTGCAGTCAGGTCATGTCCTTTCTACCTCCTCCAACAAGGTATCCTCCTTTTATTCAAAGTTACAGTCCTTGAAGATTTTTATTCATTTTCATATTCAAGATGTCACAGATTTAGCTGCAAAGGCTCTTCCTCATGGGCCTTCATGTCCTTTTGACATAACCCATGGCTCTTTGAGCCTTTTCTTGCTTCCTGTTCAAACAAAGTATTTCAGGTTCTTCTTGTAATTATACTATCCAAACCCTAAATTAGACATAAGTGCAGGAGTCCTTGTTTCATTAAGTGAAGAATTTTAGAGATAAGAATGAGACATGACTTAGAGGCCATGAGCAAGGTTCTAGGTCCTGAGGGACCTGAGATTTTTTTTCTGGCTCTGCTGTGGCTTCTAGCGCTGAGATCTTGGGAAACTTCCTTTCTATGTTCTTATGTTTCCTCACTTATAAAATGGGGATAATAATAGTATCTAGCTTCTAAGATTATTGTTATAATTAAATAAAGTTTAATTACATCTAGGACATGGCCCTTATTTCGAGTTCAATTAATGTTAACTGTTGCTTTTTTATGTGCCCAACATTCTATCTTTTGATTTGATTTCAGTTTTCCAAATAAGTGTACATCCAGGAAAAGAGGGGCCTTCTAGTCATATTTTTGTACTATTTTAGCTATTTGTTGTTGTTGTTGTTTTGTTGTTTAGTCACTAAGTTGTGTCTGAATCTTTGTGACCCCATGGATTTGCAGCCTGCCAGGCTTATCTCTCCATAGGATTTCCCAGGCAAGAATGTTGGAATGGATTGCCATTTCCTTCTTTAGGGCATATTCCTGAGCTAGGGATCAAATCTGCATCTCCTGCATTGTAGGCAGATTCTTTACCACTGAGTCACATGGGAAGTCCATTTTGGTTATATATTAGAATGTGATTTCAATGAGAGTTTCACCAATCAGTAGCATTGCCAGGCACTTATTCTTTCTTGTCGCTTTTATATCTTTTTTACTGAAATATTGTGCTTATTTAAAAAATATATTTTATTTTGAGTTAATAGATGCTCTCATCTAGTTAATTATTCTATCTGTCACTTCAAATGTGTACTTTTTTTATGAATGTATGGGAACTTTTAACTTCTACTTTCCTAGCAAATTTCAATCATAGAACACAGTATTATTAACTACAGTTGTCATATTACATATGAGAGCCTTAGAACTTAGTCATCTTATAATTAAAACTTTGTACCCTTTTATCAACTTCATCATATTACTCTAAATGCCCAGGCCCTGGCAACCAGTTTTCTGTTCTCTATTTATATGAGGTCTTTTTTTTTGATTCTACATATAATGATTTGTCTTTCTCTGTGTGGCTACTTATTTAGCATAATTCCTTACAATTTAACCCATGTAATTACAGATGGCAAAATTTTCCTTTTTCATTTTGACTGAGTAATATTCCATATATTGTATATATGTATATACACACCAATATATAGCTGAGAATGTTTTATATTTTGATTGTTGTATTAGTTACACATGAACATATTGCCAAGATTCAGAATTTACACTTAAAGTTTATGCATTTCACTAGAATTTGACTTAAATAATAATAATATATAAAACTGAACTAGTACACACAATTCAGGCTTGTATTCATGTTGCTATTTGACAGAAGCCAATAAAATTCTGTAAAGCAATTATCCTTCAATTAAAAAAATAAATAAATTAGAAAAAGAATTGAACCAATGCACACAATTGAGATTTGGAAGTAGTCATTTACATCTTCATCCACCATCTGGTGGAATTTGGAAATTTTTTAAAAATCGCAACGTATATTCAATCTAGAATACTTAGTCCAAAAAACTTGTTGTATTTCATTCATTGAATCACTTAAGTGTGAGAAATTTACATATCTCTTGTTATAATGCCTATATCAGAAAAAAATGGATTCTTTGCCAAATTGTATCTCCACAATAATTTTCCATGACACGCTATCCATTTGGCTATCCATAGTTTTGTATCTAAGAAAACTGTGTTTCTCATTATCTCATTGCTTTCTGATAAGTTTACATCTAAAAAAATGAAACATTAATCTTCAGTCAGATTATTCTGTCATATCTTTGATATAGCTGATCTTTTCATATTCACAGAAATCATAATAATGGTTTCTAAATTAAATGCCAGTATATTTTCTGTGTTTGAGATTTCCTCAAAAATGATTCTTCAAAATAAAGGACATACTAAAATTCTAAGCAACAACTTCCCCCACAGTTTGAAATTATGTTAGCTTCGACTCAGGATATATCCTATTATAGCAATTCTTTCATTACAGGGAAAGTAATATCTCCCTTCCCTTGAGATACTAATGGAACACCACATTTTATTCAGTATTAAATTTGGGGTAATATCTGTGGTCTTAATGCTATTGTTTCCACAGTTAAGATTATTGTTCAAGCCTATGTGTCCCATACAAATAAAGGCATATTTAACAAAACCCTGATCCAAGGATCAAACCCATGTCTTTTACATTTACTGCATTGGCAAGCACTTTCTGTACCACTGGCACCACCTGGGAAGCCCCCGTTTATCAGAATAACAAAGCTAAATGTCACTTCAAACAAGTCCTGTAATCTGGGTAGATTAATTCATTGATATTTCATTTCTTGGTGGTCCTGATATGAGTCTGGCAGCCCTTCTTCAATTAGTAATTGCACCATGGTTGCATCATGTGGAACCCTTGCTCTCTGAAGTCTCAGTACATGCAAGGATTGATATATATATATACATGTGTGTGTGTGTGTGTGTGTGTGTTTGAAGGACAATAGCTCTGAACAGCTTCACAAGTGGTACAAGCAACTTTCCCTCAAAGTCATGGAATAGCAGCTCTGCTGCTTCAACCTAACTGCAAGGGAGACTAGGAAGTGGAGGAGAGCTCAGGAAATACTGTAAGCACTATCCTTGCCAACAAGTAACCCCCAGATGCCCTGCAGATGAAACAGGTCAGTCTGGACACACATCCAGTCAGTTTTTGCACAGGTCCTCCAGCTCAGGGCACTCTGTTGACACAAGGTAGAAGCTCCACATCTGCTGTTGAAGACTCCACCATGTGGGAATCCAGGATTTCTGGGTTAGAAGAATTTCACTGTTTTAGGTTTTTTGCTCTTCCCCACAAGATTTGAATATTCTGTTGTTCACTCATAATGCTACATCACACCACAGTCCCCAGGGATATAATACAACAGGGAATGAAATGAACCAAACTATACCAAAGGCATTTAAATGATAAATGTGTGCAAAGTATGTCCACAAAATTTTATATGTGTGTATGTATGTGTGTGTATAAAGGGAAAGGAAATGCAGAGAAGGAAAGATATACCCATTTGAATGCAGAGTTCCAAAGAATAACAAAGAAAGATAAGAAAGCCTTCCTCAGTGATCAATGCAAAAAAATAGAGGAAAACAATAGAATGGGAAAGACTACGGATCTCCTCAAGAAAATTACAGATACCAAGGGAACATTTCATGATAATATGGGCACAATAAAGGACAGAAATGGGATGGACCTAACAGAAGCAGAAGATATTGAGAAGAGATGACAACAATACACAGAAGAACTGTACAAAAAGACCTTTATGACCCAGATAATCATGATGGTGTGATTACTCACTTAGAGCCAGACATCCTGGAATGAGAGGTCAAGTGGGCCTTAGGAAACATCACTACAAACAAAGCTAGTGGAGGTGATGATATTCCAGTTGAGCTATTTCAAATCCTGAAAGATAATGCTGTGGAAGTGTTGCACTCAATATGTCAGCAAATTTGGAAATCTCAGCAGTGGCCACAGGACTGGAAAAAGTCAGTTTTC
>NW_011495085.1:3886755-3890269 GCF_000754665.1 Bison bison bison
GACTGTGTGGATAACAACAAACTGTGGAAAATTCTTAAAGAGATGGGAATACCAGACCACCTGACCTGCCTCTTGAGAAATCTGTATGCAGGTCAAGAAGCAACAGTTAGAACTGGACATGGAACAACAGACTGGTTCCAAATTGGGAAAGCAGTATGTCAAGGCTGTACATTGTCACCCTGCTTATTTAACTTCTATGCAGACTACATCATGAGAAATGCTAGACCAGATGAAGCACAAGCTGGAATCAAGATTACTGGGAGAAATATCAATAATCTCAGTTATGCAGATGACAGCACCCTTATGGCAGAAAGCAAAGAAGAACTAAAGAGCCTCTTGATGAAAGTGAAAGAGGACAGTGAAAAAGTTGGCTTCAAGCTCAACATTCAGAAAACGAAGATCATGGCATCCGGTCCCATCACTTCATGGCAAATAAATGGGGAAACAATGGAAACAGTGACAGACTAATTTTGGGGCTCCAAAATCACTGCAGATGGTGACTGCAGCCATGAAATTAAAAAACACTTGCTCCTTGCAAGAAAATTTATGACCAATCTAGACAGCATATTAAAAAGCAGAGACATTACTTTGCCAACAAAGATGCTTCTAGTCAAAGCTTTGATTTTTCCAGCAGTCATCTATGGATGTGAGAGTTGGACTTTAAAAAGCTGAGTACTGAAAAATTGATGCTTTTGAACAGTGGTATTAGATAAGACTTGTGAGAGTCGCTTGGACTACAAGGAGATCCAACCAATCCATTCTAAAGGAAATCAGTCCTGAATATCCTTTGGAAGAAATGATGCTAAAGCTGAAAATCCAATACTTTGGCCACCTGATGAAAAGAAGTGACTCATGAGAAAAGACCCTGATTCTGGGAAAGATTGAAGGCGGGAGGACATCACAGACTCTCTGGACATGAGTTTGAGTAAGCTCCGGGAGTTCATGATGGACAGGGAAACCTGGTGTACTGCAGTCCATGGGGTTGCAAAGTCGGACAGCACTCTGCGACTGAACTGAACTATACATAAATATATTTCCTTTTAAAGTTTGAAAATTCTAGCTTAGATCATAAAGAAAAAAAATGCTTTTTAAAATTTCCCTGATGCATGAAGTCAGGAAAAAAGAATTTTAGGATGTGGTACCTTGGCTATTCTCTTGTGAGAGGGAGAAATTTTTATCTCTCAACGATTCCCATAAATTGATATGTATGAAAATACATCAGTGTTAATTTTTCAATCTGATTAATCTGTCACATTAATTTGGGGGAAAATCTGTCATATTCTAAAGAGCTAGGACTGAGCTCAAGGCAACCAGAAAGCACTGATGTTTAACTTATTTTCTTAAGACAGAGGCATGTTGTTAGATTTTTTAAAAACTTTCACCCTTAGCAGATTTTATAGAAAAGACACCATAAATGCTTAGTCTTAAAATATTCTATTTAAAAGTTGACCCGTAGTATTATCTTTCCACTGACTCAGTCTCTTTGTGTGTATTCAGTAATAATTTTCCCTTAAGAGAATTATTTTCAATTTATATGACAATTATGTATTTAAGACAACACATTAAAATATTGTAGGAAGATATACAATAAATTTAAAATACCAAATTTTCCACACCCCAGAGTTAGCTACTTGCTCAGTAAAACCTTCTTTAAACTTTTTCTTTGTAGCACAATGGAAGTATTCTCTAAGCCTTTTCTTAATTTATGTTCTTAAATTGATACATATAAAACTAATACATATATATTAATTATGTATGTGTCTTTATCCTCCATTAATGCATATGGATAGGTTTAATTCTAGTTTTTAATCTTACAATGATGAAATTATTATAATTTAAAAAGTGACTACAGTAAGCTCTTCATATCTTATCTCTTTGTAAGCCAGTCACTGGGCAATAGTTATAATCTTTCTAGAATGCCTTCTACTTGAAGCACACCATCCTGGAAGAGTTTCAGAAGAGCAAAAGAGGTGTTTTATTATTACATTGGAGATTTGCCTGCTGGTTGGGAAGGGAAGGTTTTATCTTCTGCTGTGTCATCCAGGTGATGGGACCAGATGCCATGATCTTTGTTTTCTGAATGTTGAGCTTTAAGCCAACTTTTTCACTCTCCTCTTTCACTTTCATCAAGAGGCTTTTTAGTTCCTCTTCACTTTCTGCCATAAGGGTGGTGTCATTTGCATATCTGAGGTTATTGATATTTCTCCCAGCAATCTTGATTCCAGCTTGTGCTTCTTCCAGCCCAGAGTTTTTCATGATGTAGTCTGCATATAAGTTAAATAAGCAGGGTGACAATATGAAGCCTTGACATATTCCTTTTCCTATTTGGAACCACTCTGTTGTTCCATGTCCAGCTCAACATTCAGAAAACTAAGATCATGGCATCTGGTCCCATCACTTCATGGGAAATAGATGGGGAAACAGTAGAAACAGTGTCAGACTTTATTTTTTGGGGCTCCAAAATCACTGCAGATGGTGATTGCAGCCATGAAATTAAAAGACACTTACTACATTATAGGGGACTGGAATGCAAAAGTAGAAAATCAAGAAACACCTGGAGTAACAGGCAAATTTAGCCTTGGAATACGGAATGAAGCAGGACAAAGACTAATAGAGTTTCGCCAAGAAAATGCACTGGTCATAACAAACACCCTCTTCCAACAACACAAGAGAAGACTCTATACATGGACATCACCAGATGGTCAACACTGAAATCATTGATTATATTTTTTGCAGCCAAAGATGGAGAAGCTCTATACAGTCAGCAAAAATAAGACCAGGAGCTGACTGTGGCTCAGACCATGAACACCTTATTTCCAAATTCAGACTTAAATTGAAGAAAGTAGGGAAAACCGCTAGACCATTCAGGTATGACCTAAATCAAATCCCTTATGATTATACAGTGGAAGTGAGAAATAGATTTTAGGGCCTAGATCTGATAGATAGAGTGCCTGATGAACTATGGAATGAGGTTTGTGACATTGTACAAGAGACAGGGATCAAGACCATCCCCATGGAAGAGAAATGCAAAAAAGCAAAATGGCTGTCTAGGGAGGCCTTACAAATAGCTGTGAAAAGAAGAGAAGTGAAAAGCAAAGGAGAAAAGGACCGATATAAACATCTGAATGCAGAGTTCCAAAGAATAGCAAGAAGAGATAAGAAAGCCTTCCTCAGCGATCAGTGCAAAGAAATAGAGGAAAACAACAGAATGGGAAAGACTAGAGATCTCTTCAAGAAAATCAGAGATACCAAGGAACATTTCATGCAAAGATGGGCTCGATAAAGGACAGAAATGGTATGGACCTAACAGAAGCAGAAGATATTAAGAAGAGATGGCAAGAATACATGGAAGAACTGTACAAAGAAGATCTTCATGACCCAGATAATCACGATGGTGTGATCACTGACCTAGAGCCAGACATCTTGGAATGTAAAGTCAAATGGGCCTTAGAAAGCATCACTACGAACAAAGCTAGTGGAGGTGACAGAATTCCAGTTGAACTATTCCAAATCC
>NW_011495085.1:3890369-3932777 GCF_000754665.1 Bison bison bison
TAAAAAGCCTCTTGATGAAAGTGAAAGAGGAGAGTGAAAAAGTTGGCTTAAAGCTCAACATTCAGAAAACGAAGATCATGGCATCCGGTCCCATCCTTCATGGGAAATAGATGGGGAAACCGTGGAAACAGTGGCTGACTTTATTTTTTTGGGCTCCAAAATCACTGCAGATGGTGACTGCAGTCATAAAATTAAAACATTCCACTTACTCCTTGGAAGCAAAGTTATGACCAATCTAGATAGCATATTCAAAAGCAGAGACATTACTTTTCCAACAAAGGTCCATCTAGTCAAGGCTATGGTTTTTCCAGTGGTCATGTATGGATGTGAGAGTTGAACTGTGAAGAAAGCTGAGCACTGAAGAATTGATGCTTGTGAACTGTGGTGTTGGAGAAGACTCTTTGAGAGTCCCTTGAACTGCAAGGAGATCCAACCAGTCCATCCTAAAGATCAGCCCTGGGTGTTCATTGGAAGGACTGATGCTGAAGCTGAAACTCCAGTACTTTGGCCACCTCATGCAAAGTGTTGACTAATTGGAAAAGACTCTGATGCTGGGAGGAATTGAGGGCAGGAGGAGAAGGGGATGACAGAGTATGAGATGGCTGGATGGCATTACCGACTCGATGGACATGTGTTTGAGTGAACTCAGGGAGTTGGTGATGGACAGGGAGGCCTGCGTGCTGAGATTCATGGGGTCACAAAGAGTTGGACACGACTTAGCGCCTGAGTTGAACTGAACTGATGTCATCCAGAGAATGTTTCATATCATTGGGCTCCCTATTGACTATATTCTTGGTCTTTCACTGTTTATTTATAACAGTAATACTTCTGCAAGTTTATCTTAGGCTATAATTAGTTAGTTCATTTATGGTCTTATTCTAACTGGTATGATAACTTAATTTTTTTTTAATTATCTGAACAATATTTAGTTGTTCCATGGTGTCACTATCATCAATTGACAGGCAAGATAAGGAAGTACTTGAAATCTTTGGTAGCTCTCTTTCAAATCCATTACTTCCAAAAAAAAAGAAAATGTGATGCACTTGAGCTCTGTTCAGATTCATTTAATAGCATTAATAGGTCAAGATAGAATGTCAGTTTCTCTCTGTCTCTCCTTTTGGAGGGAGAAGTAGTGAACTGATATAAGAAATCTTAAACAGAATCTTCAAAAGAACATGAAAAAAATGTCTTCTTCCCCATACATTAGGATAATAATATATTGATTGATAATTATTTCTTTTAACTCAAAAGACTTACTAAGTATGTATTTTGTCATAGAAATAAAGATAACCTGTTTTAACAAATACTGACTTCATTATCAGAGATGTTTTAAGCTGTCTATTTATGACCACTTAAAAATGTGTAAGAAGAAATAGAATTATCATATGAGTGATTTAGATCCCTTTGAACTTGGAATTTTAAGTGATAAAAATGATAGGGACTAAGAGGGATAAAGTATAAAGCTACTACATAATGCCTGACTTCCAGGAGCCAACTTCTAAAGGAGATACTACTCTGCAGAAATATGTATTCTATTTTTTAAATTACCTTCTGTTAAAAACATTGGTTAGTTCCATAACATCATTATTCTTAATTTTGCATATAAACCAGTAAAACATTTGTTATTAACTTTGCACAAATAAGAAAAATATGAGCTATATATAGGATCTGCATAATGGTGCATTTTAGTTAAATTTTTGTAAGAGGCATAAGGTTACACATGGTGAACAAAGGTTATCAGATTATTTTTAAAGACCCTGCCCTGAAATGTTCCTTGAATTTCACTTTGGCATGATTACCAAAAAATAACCTATCCACCCAGAACCACAAACTGCATCAAGAATAACAACAAAATGTTCATTAACATTAATCTAATTTAGATCCTTTATCAACAGTATCTTTCCATATCCATATTAAAAAATCCACAATTATTAGACAGTCTTTTAAATGTCAATTAGATGTTGTCAGTTTTTTATATGTCATCAGATTTAAGACAGAAAAGATAACACTTAAATTTTAGTTTGAAGAAAAAATAGCGATTGGAGTGATTTTGTTTTGGTGGTGGTAGTGGTAATGTGGTGTTTTTTTTTGTTTTGTTTTTTTGTACAACTTAAATGTGAGCTGCAAGAAACTTTGTTTGAAACCAGGCAAGCTTTATAACTGTCCCAATGAGAAAAGTTATCTTTATATTTTAAGAGGATTTACAAATCAAGTCAAAAATTATCCATTATTCAAATAGGATATATGTGTATATATCCAGATATTACCATTTCAGCCTTAAAAAATATAGATTACAGGTGAATGATTAAAAGATTATACTAAGAATGCAGATTTGTATGATTACTATTCTGAAATCAGTCTCCAATCACTATTGTAGGTTTATGTTTATTAATTAAATTATTGTTGAAAATCAGTGTCATGAAATTCTGGTCTCCTCTTCATTTTAAAAAAAAGTTTGCTTGACAAATTAATATTCAGAATTCTTCATTAGTATTTAGGAGTGCTGATTGAGTTATAATTATTGTAGTTTAATTTGCTATTAAATAGACGTGATCCACAATGAAATATTTTATATTAAATAACTGTTTTGTTTATTTATTGAAGATTAATCTAGCCTCAACTTTGCTGTAGTTCCCATTAAAATTATAGAAAGTTATTTAATATCTAGTAGAAAAAGGAAGGGTCATATTAAACCCTTGACATAACCATATTTTGGAGTTAAGTTCACTTCACTTTTAACTGCAAGTTGAAATGTTTCAAATTATTTTAAAATATATTATGCATTTACCCTCTCCAATATTTTCTCTGTGTGCTGAAAATGCAAAATGAAGAGAAGACAAAATGTCATGCACATTTCACTGGGAACTGAACAAAAAGATCACCTGATTCAATTCTATAAATTTATTTACTAAATTACACCACTACTTATATTGGATGAACTTTCTTAGCTTAAAAAGGAAAACAGAGAAAAGGGAACCCTCTTACACTGTTGGTGGGAATGCAAACTAGTACAGCCACTATGGAGAACAGTGTGGAGATTCCTTAAAAAACTGGAAATAGAACTGCCTTATGACCCAGCAATCCCACTGCTGGGCATACACCCTGAGGAAACCAGAATTGAAAGAGACATGTGTACCCCAATGTTCATTGCAACACTGTTTATAATAGCCAGGACATGGAAGCAACCTAGATGTCCATCAGCAGATGAATGGATAAGAAAGCAGTGGTACATATACACCATGGAGTATTACTCAGCCGTTAAAAAGAATACATTTGAATCAGTTCTTATGAGGTGGATGAAACTGGAGCCTATTATATAGACTGAAGTAAGCCAGAAAGAAAAACACCCATACAGTATACTAATGCATATATATGGAATTTAGAAAGATGGTAACAATAACCCTGTATACGAGACAGCAAAAGAGACACTGATGTATAGAAGTCTTTTGGACTCTTTGGGAGAGGGAGAGGGTGGGATGATTTGGGAGAATGGCATTGAAACATGTATAATATCATATATGAAACGAGTCGCCAGTCCAGGTTCGATGCACAATACTGGATGCTTGGGGCTGGTGCACTGGGACGACCCAGAGGGATGGTATGGGGAGCGAGGAGGGAGGAGGGTTCAGGATGGGAAACACATGTATACTTGTGGCAGATTCATGTCAATATATGGCAAAACCAATACAATATTTTCAAGTTAAAAAATAAAATAAAATATATTAACAATGTTTTATACATTCTGCCATTTAATTAGAAATATAAAAGCAAAATGTTTTGGGCTTGAATCTTCATTCATATAGTTTTATTAGTAGATCATCTTTCAAAAGTTATGGTAAAAATAAATAACTTCAGGCAAAATAATATTTGAAAAATATTAATTTTATAAATATTTCTTCTTTGTGTTTTTATGTTAAAAAGAGATTGAAAACTCATAATAAGGGTTGTTTGATTTAGTAAAACATATAGCACTAGAAAACAGAAGATGGTTTCCAAGGTTATTTTTCCTCTTATTCCTTATTCCTTCTTATCTAAATGCATACAGCTTTCAGCCTGAACAAGCACTGAATTCACTCTTCAAATTATGTATGTACACTTGACTTAGCTCCAATGCAGGAATGGAACATAAACAAGAAAATCTGCACAGCAAACAGCCATCAGAAAAAAATCTTTGTGGTGTCCTATGTGGTCTGAAAATCATAATAAAAGTTAGCAATATATATTTGAAGAATTTTTCAAATATATTAAAAACATGTATTTCCTCTAAACAAGTTTGCATCTGCTACCAATGGATGATGTATTTTAAGGAGACCATGATTTTTAATGAGGTAGATTTTAGAAACTCATAATTATATCAATAAGAACCCCAAGTAGATTCCTATAAAAATAAAGTTTTATTCAACATACATCAGAGAAATAGTTCAATTTGAAAACTCTTCTCACTGTGTGAGTACTATTTTAAGGCAATTTCATATGTACATGAAAGTATTTTGTAATAACTTCCAAAGTCACAAAGTGATGATTTAATTGGTAAGAGATGTTTCTAAAGGTCATGAAGATGTTGTTGATTACATAATTTCTAAACTTTCTCTGACTGCTCATCTGTTCACTCACATCTGTTAAAGGACACTCCTCCAGGTCCATGTTAGCAATTCATTTGTTACACTTGATCAGATTGAAATAGAACAGAAGTAAACAGCAGATATTTGCCCAAGGCAGGTTGATTTTAAATTATTTTGGGGAAAGTTGGTCAGTTCATAAAGCTTTGGAGAAAACAATTTTATTTGCTTAGAGAAACGTTATCTTTATATAAGGTCAAATTCTTTCCTAGCAAAAAAGTAGAGAGAAGTGAAATAATTAAAGTTACTCTACTGTTAATAGCAATAATGATTGCCTTTAACAAAAATACTGATAATGCAATATTTTACAAAAAAATTATTATAACATCAGTGTAACAGTGACTGTAAGGGAATAAAAATGTTTGACATTGAAATTGACATGCAGCTAAATATGTATACTTTCACAGAATGTAAATACATCTTAAACTCATCCTCACACATTTAGATATAGAGAGTAAAGCGGAAGGTGACTAGGTGTCTTGGAGCATGCTTTGAAACAAAATTGAATTCAACACATGGGAAACTTGCCTTACTTACACTTGAAATTCAAAATTTTCTATAAATCTGTGTATATATAACTGTGCTAAAATGTGTTATAGAACATATAAGGAAAAGTCATATGAAAAAGCCAGAAATCAGCCCCACTTTAGGCACAGAATATTGTGCCCCTGGTTCTCCACCCACTTTCTTCTCCTTGGGTCTAACCACTAACCTTTGTTTACCCAGATGGAAGAGGAATCCATGAAATTCTTACAGTAATCCATTGTTGTGCTAAGATATATGCGTTCCTATTTATTTTTGTATCTTAAAAAAAATGATGATAACTTTGCTTATATTGAATATGTGGATTGACAGTAGAAACCCTTTCCCATCAGTTAGTCATATGTCCAGACAGCCCTAAGTGGCTTCCTAGATATGGAGTATCCTGAAAAAGGGGTGAGATTTTCCCAGTACTGGGAAGTGAAGATGGGGAGACAGAGAATGAAAGGTGTCAAGGAGTGGAAGGAAAAGGAAGATGTTTAACTTACAATCTGAATCATGATATGTCTGAGTAAAAGGAGTCCAGTTAATAATTGGCCAGGACATTGGTATAAACCAGCACCATTCTGGGAAAGTGCTTGGTGTTATTAAAAAGGGGTAGAGTTTTGTGTTCAATGCCAGCTTATTGGGACATATGAAAATGCACATTCACTAAGGCAAATGCAGTTAAATATCATGTTATAGGGACAATTAGTTTTTTTTTTATTAAATAAGCCATTGCAAAATAGACAGAAGGTATATAAATTAATGGTTCTCAGTGTTCATATACATATTTGCTTAGGAAACCTCTCAGGGGCAGATGTCCTGCAGAATTTAGAATTTTCAGATTTATAAAATTGATGAGTAATACCGTCCCAGCAGGTTTGGAGAAAACTCTAAATTTGCATATTTTCACATATGTTAACATATTTTCAACAAGACATGCATACAATCACAGCAAAATACATAAAGGTCATAAATAACTTCATGCTAATTCACACAAGGTTTCCATTAATGGACCATATGATTATGCTTGCTACTAGAGCTTTTGAGATATACGAGGTGTGGAAAAGGAGTTGTGGACATGTACTGTATATGTACTCCAGTATGCTACTGGAGATTAGTGGAGAAATAACTCCAGAAAGAATGAAGGGACAGAGCAAAAGCAAAACCAATACCCAGTTGTGGATGTGACTGGTGATAGAAGCAAGGTCTGATGCTGCAAAGAGCAATATTGCATAGGAACCTGGAATGCTAGGTCCATGAATCAAGGCAAATTGGAAATGGTCAAACAGGAGATAGCAAGAGTGAACGTTGACATTCTAGGAATCAGCGAACTAAAATGGACTGGAATGGGTGAATTTAACTCAGATGACCATTATATCTGCTACTGTGGGCAGGAATCCCTTAGAAGAAATGGAGTAGCCATCATGGGCAACAAAAGAGTCCGAAATGCAGTACTTGGATGCAATCTCAAAAACGACAGAATGATCTCTGTTTATTTCCAAGGAAAACCATTCAATATTACCGTAATCCAAGCCTATGCCCCAACCAGTAACGCTGAAGAAGCTGAAGTTGAATGGTTCTATGAAGACCTACAAGACCTTTTAGAACTAATACCCAAAAAAGATCTTTTCATTATAGGGGACTGGAATGCAAAAGTAGGAAGTCAAGAAACACCTGGAGTAAAGGGAAATTTGGCCTTGGAGTACAAAATGAAGCAGGGCAAAGGTAATAGAGTTTTGCCAAGAGAACACACTGGTCATAGCAAACACCTTCTTCCAACAAGACAAGAGAAGACTCTACGCATAGACATCAGTAGATGGTCAATACTGAAATCAGATTGATTATGTTCTTTGCAGCCAAAGATGGAGAAGTTTTATACAGTCAGCAAAAACAAGACTGGAAGCTGACTGTGACTCAGATCATGAACTCCTTGTTGCCAAATTCAGACTTAAATTGAAGAAAGTAGGGAAAACTACTAGACATTCAAGTATGACCTAAATCAAATCCCTTATGATTATACAATGGAAGTGAGAAATAGATTTAAGGGACTAGATTTGATAGAGTACCTGATGAACTATGGACAGAGTTTCATGACATTGTACAGGAGACAGGGATCAAGACCATCCCCATGAAAAAGAAATTCAGAAAAGCAAAATGGTTCTCTGAGGAGGCCTTACAAATAATGTGAAAGGAAGAGAAGTGAAAAGCAAAGAAGAAAAGGAAAGATATTCCCATTTGAATGCAGAGTTCCAAAGAATAGCAAGGAGAGATGAGAAAGCCTTCCTCGGTGATCAATGCAAAGAAATAGAGGAAAACAACAGAAAGAGGAAGACTAGAGATCTCTTCAAGAAAATTAAAGATACCAAGGGAACATTTCATGCAAAGATGGGCTTGATAAAGGACAGAAATTGTATGGACCTAACAGAAGCAGAAGATATTAAGAAGAGGTGGCACAAAAACACAGAACTGTACAAAAAAGAGCTTCATGACTCAGATAATCATGATGGTGTGATCACTCACATAAAGCCAGACATCCTGGAATGTGAAGTCAAGTGGGCCTTAGAAAGCATCACTACGAACAAAGCTAGTGGAGGTGTTGGAATTCCAGTGGAGCTATTTCAAATCCTGAAAGATGATGCTGTGAAAGTGCTGTGCTCAATATGCCAGCAAATTTGGAAAACTCAGCAGTGGCCACAGGACTGGAAAAGGTCAGTTTGCATTCCAATCCCAAAGAAAGGCAATGCCAAAGAATACTCAAATGACCACACAATTGCACTGATCTGACATGCTGGTAAAGTAATGATCAAAATTCTCCAAGCCAGACTTCGGCAATACATGAACCATGAACTTCAAGATGTTTGACCTGGTTTTAGAAAAGGCAGAGGAATCAGAGATCAAATTGCCAACATCCACTGGATCATCAAAAAAGCAAGAAATTTCCATAAAAACATCTATTTCTGCTTTATTGACTATGCCAAAGCCTTTGACTGTGTGGATCATAATCAACTGTGGAAAATTCTGACTGAAATAGATGGGAATACCAGACCACCTGACCTGCCTCTTGAGAAATTTGTATGCAGGTCAGGAAGCAACAGTTAGAACTGGACATGGAACAACAGACTGGTTCCAAATAGGAAAAGAAGTACGTCAAGGCTGTATATTGTCACCCTGTTTATTTAACTTATATGCAGAGTACATCATGAGAAATGCTGGACTGGAAGAAACGTAAGCTGGAATCAAGATTGCTGGGAGAAATATCAATAACCTCAGATATGCAGATGACACCACCTTTATGGCAGAAAGTGAAGAGGAACTAAAAAGCCTCTTGATGAAAGTGAAAGAGGAGAGTGAAAAAGTTGGCTTAAAGCTCAACATTCAGAAAACTCAGATCACAGCATCTGGTCCCATCACTTCATGGGAAATAGATAGGGAAACAGTGTCAGACTTTACTTTTGGGGCTCCTAAATCACTGCAGATGGTGACCGCAGCCATGAAATTAAAAGACACTTACTCCTTGGAAGGAAAATTATGACCAACTAGATAGCATATTAAAAAGCAGAGACATTACTTTGTCAACAAAGGTCTGTCTAGTCAAGGCTATTGTTGTTCCAGTGGTTATGTATGGATGTGAAAGTTGGACTGTGAAGAAAGCTGAGTGCCAAAGAATCGGTGCTTTTGAACTGTGGTGTTGGAAGAGACTCTTGAGAGTCTCTTGGACTACGAGGAGGTCCAACCAGTGTATCCTAACGGCGATCAGCCCTAGGAAGGACTGATGCTAAAGCTCAAACTCCAATACTTTGGCCACCTCATGTGAAGAGCTGACTCATTGGAAAAGACTCTGATGCTGGGAGGGATTGAGGGCAGGAGGAGAAGGGGATGACAGAGGATGAGATGGCTGAATGGCATCACCAACACAATGGACATGAGGATGAGTAAACTTCAGGAGTTGGTGATGGACAGGGAGGCATATCGTGCTACGATTCATGGGGTTGCAAAGAGTCAGACATGACTGAGCGACTGAACTGAACTGAACTGTATATAAAAGGTCTTTCTTGGTAAAACTTTATATTTTTTACATTTATAAAATAAAATAATTTATTTGTTCCTTAGTTCACTAATTGGAGATCAATCTTTACAAAACTTTTACTTTTCTTGGTTTTGTGCTTAAATCTGAAAAGAAAATGTTTTGTTTTTTTTTTTATCTTAATGGCTCACACTATAAATTTATGCATGACCACCAACCTTCTTTGAGTTCCCAATAATAAAATGTGTATATTATCTAGTAATTATTGACATTGAGAGATGATATCTACTATTGCTTATATCTTTAAGCATATCAAACAGAATAAGTCTGTCAAATCTGAATTTCTCAATAGAACAATATTAAAAGTCTCATCCCATTTAAGTGCAAGTTATTGCCAAGGTGATTAGTATGTTTTCCATACCCATCTACAGTATTGTTCAAAACAGATTTTCCACCATTTATTGTCAATCATGATGCATAATGTAATTAAAGGCTAATAAATAACAACCACATATTAAGAGGACTCATTGGAATGACAATTTCTCTTATTTTACTCCATCATTTTTCAACTCCAAAATAATGCCATTGGATAGCTTCCCTAAATCATAGTGTTTTATTTGATATATATGTATAATATCCCCTATGGGAAGAAATGGTAACCTACTCCAATATTCTTGCCTGCAGAATTTCATGGACAGAGGAGCCTGGCAGGATGTATAGCCCATGGGGTCGCAAGGAGTCAGACATGACTCAGTGACTAACACACACACACACACGTGTGTGTATAGATACGCATATATGTATATATATATATATATATATGTTTATATTTTTTAACCTTCCACTGAAGAATTGTTTAGCATATTTCAAATACAATAGTTGGAATTAAATAATGCTTTATAATTTTCTATTTATATAGAAGACAGAAAAATGGAATAATTTGCACTATTAAAAGATAGAACAAATACTTAAAGTAATTTATGTATTGGTGGTTAAACTCAAGAATAAAGGTATCAGCATTTCAAATCAACTGATAAATGAGTTAAGAAATTCTTCTATAATGTTTTAAAAATCCTAATGCTTTCTTTCTGAGCTAAATTTAATGTGCTTTAAAGCTTTAACCCCTCCTCCCCCCAACAGTATAATTTTGTCAACGAATTTGTCAGTAACTAAAGGAGAAATGGTTTCAACACATTTTGGCAAAACACATAACTGCAAAACTGGTACTTTAATTTTATATTTGTCAATATGGAAGATCTGATAGATTATGAGTTTTAAATTTGAAAGATAAGGATTTAGGTTTATATATAATAAATATGAGCCATGCATGTATTTATAAATTGACTAGTAGCTCTATTATAACGAATACAAATAAAGAAGTCTTCTGGACTAAAATAGTGCTGAATTAACCTTCCATGATCAGTTGCAAATTCTTATAAAAATGGACATGAAACACCCTTAAAAGAGAATTATGTGTAATAATCAGCCATTTGCGAGAGTTTTCAAGGAATGTGAAATAAGATGCTGAAAGGAGTAAAAAGAAATTATCAGATACTGTGTTTTAGTCTCTGTGATAGAACAGCAGGCACAATAAAATAAAAGACATTCAGAATCCAGGCCCTGAGATGAGTTGAAGGAGGTTTTATGAAACAAAACAGATATCTCAGGATATCCATAGCTTGGTCCAAGTTTCTATTATTAAAAAAAACCTTCATTTGTTATATCTAAGCTTAAATTCATCTTATGTTTATGGGATTTACCATATATAATGTGAAGCCATCCTAAACCAAAATGATTATAACCATAAAGAATCACTACCAATTCAGTATCTTTTACTACTGTTACTGCCATACATGTTTATAATTCCTGCCATGAATAGACTGTTTAAGTAACACTGAAATAAAAATAACTGAAAAACTATCCAATATTCTGTTTATTAAAAATGAAAAACAAAACAAAAAACAAAACTAAAAACCAAGACAATGGAAAATTCAGTAAAGTAAGTGGAATTTCAAAGAACTAGAAAGATAGAAGTATAATATAGATAGTTTGTCTTATTTTATGGTTTTCCAGATGATATAGAAAGAGCTTAAATTTTTATATCAATAGATAAGGAATACTGTAGACACATAAACAGTATTAATAATATTTTGTAGTTTTTATCACTAATTTATGAAATGAGAGTTTAATTGATATGAATTTTAAATTGTATTTGGGAATTTGAGCCCTATGCCTTTATAATTAAGTTTTATGGAAATTCCTCTGTGTCTTGTCACTTATATTGACTTCAAACAGGGAGATCAATCCCAGGAAATTAGCTAAAATGAGGTTATAGTCTCCCTCTTCTATGAAGTTACCTATGATAATAACATGACACCAAGATACCATTTATTCTGATATATGTTTGCGAAAATTCAATGTTCATTGGATGAAATCAAGAAGGTATTAAATATAACTTTGTTCTTACTCTTAAAAAGATGCCGGAAGGCAAAAGTGCCATTTTCTGTCAAGTACGACTCAATTGATAGTTCACTCTTCATTCTGCACAAATGCCTCCTTTAAAACGATTCAATTCCTCTTCTCCCTCATCTTCTCTGGTCAGGCAAGAGTCATCAAGAAGGAAGATTGGCCTATTATCTCCCCACCCTGTCAGAAGCAGCAGCAAGAACGGGCATGATTTTCTCATATGCTACCAGTTCAGTGCCTCATAAAACACATGAACTGTGCTATCTAGACTTAATTGTGCCTAGAGTAAAATGAAATGGAATGAAGTGGGCACTGAAATAATATGCTGGTATTACACTGTCTCTCTATGTACATATCTTAATACTATAAAAGCTAAATTAGCATGTGGACTGAATTTCTTAATAGGCTTTCCCATATTTAAAAATGGAATTTGCATCATATCTAAAATTTGAGTTGGTTATTTTTACAATAACGAACAGAAACAGTGAGAAAAATACATTCTGTTCACTTTGTCAGCCCCCTTATAAGTAGAAAAAGATTATTACCAGGTGTTATTATCTCTTAGATCAATTAATCTTTGGACAAAGCCTGGGAGATAATTGAACACAGGTCTCCCCCGCTCTTTTCTTCTTTAGGCTTTGAGAATGTGATTTTATGTATGCAAGCATATGACTGTGTGTCTGCACGAGTGCAGAAACCAGCTGAAGTAGAAAATATACTGTACGACAGTCTACTTTTCATGGCATTTCTGATCTTGCCAGTTAGAGAGTGAAAAAATTATGTGAAAGTTTATTCTTGTCAGATTTCCAGACTGTTTTCCAAGTAAAATTCTCAAAGCGATATAAGTGAACTACAGAGATTTCTTTTAAATCATATACTAAAAATAATCTGGGGACCCATCAGATCTCTTACTTTTTCATGTTAACGATTAGCTTCAGTAAAATATTAATCCCTTAAGGAAAACTTATCAATAATTGGGTGTTGATAAATCCAAACCCCAGTTGTGTGGACAGATATGAGTAGAAGGAAGAGTGTACACACACACACACACACATTCATACACAAAATATAAGATGGGATAAACCAATAGAGAGATGGCATGATGGGTCACATCTCTGTAAAGAACTCTGAAAAATGCAAAATGTCCAGGAAAAAAAGCAAAGACCAAGCACTAGATGAGGAAAACAAAGGCGATGTCAAATAGGAGCAGGGACGAGGAGCTGGGGACACCATAGCAGGAGGAATGAATTTGCCAGCTTGCCCATCTTCTAACCTATTATAGCTTCTTGAGGACAGTGAAAGAGAGTGAAAAATCTGGCTTTAAGCTCAATATTAAAAGAAATAAGATAATGGCATCTTGTCCCACCATTTCATGGCAAACAGAATGGGAAAAATGTGGGACCAGTGACAGATTTTACTTTCTTGGGCTCCAAAATCACTGCAGATGGTGACTGCAGCCATGAAATTAAAAGACACTTGCTCCTTGGAAGAAAAGCTGTGACAAACCTAGACAGTGTATTAAAAAGCAGAGATATCACTTTGCAATCAAAGGTCCTTCTAGTCAAAGCTACGGTTTTTCCAGTAGTCACGTATGGATGTGAGAATTGTACCATAAAGAAGCCTGAGCACCAAAGATGCTTTTGAACTGTGGTGCTGGAGAAGACTCTTGAGAATCCCTTGGACAGCAAGGAGATCAAACCAGTTCATCCTAAGGGAAATCAACCCTGAATATTCATTGGAAGTATTGATGCTGGAGCTGCAATATGTTGGCCATGTGATGCAAAGAGCCAACTCATTTGAAAAGACCCTGATGATGGGAAAGATTGAAGGCAAAAGAGAAAGGGGCAGCAGAAGATGAAATGGTTAGATAGCATCATTAACTCAGAGGACATGAATTTGAGCAAACTCTGGGGGATAGTGGAGGACAGAGGAGCCTGACGTGCTGCAGACCATGGAATTGTAAAGAGTCACACAAAACTAGCTACTGAAGGACAAAAAATACATTTTGTGAATCAGTCGGAAGTTAAAGGCTCTTGGAAAGGAGCAACACATGAGAACTTGTTAATAGAACTTTTATGGATTCAGGCTGAGCAATTTGGGGTATGTAACAGTTAACTGCAGTTTCAATGGAGATCCTACCCCCTGGAAAAACTACCTGAAAATTTAAACAACACATGTGGTCACAAGTTAGAATATCACCATTATTTATTCCTCCAAGGATATGTTACTACCTAAGGTTTCTGAATTCTTCAACATATGAATAATAAACAAATATTTAATTTGAAAAGTTGGGTTGGCCAAAAAATTAATTTGGGTTTTTCTCTAAGATGTATGGAAAAGCCTGAATTAACTTTTTGGTCAATGTGATAACTTCCTGCACAAAAATGTTCTAGATCCAGATGGTGAGTAAAATTCCAAGAATTAGAAAATATTTTAAGAGATAAATGAGAAACATAACATGAAGTTGCCCTACTCATTCTGTAACCATGATCATTAAGTGAATTTAAACAGCACAAGAAAAGAGTAATATAGGAAAATGTCAATTAGAAGCATACCTATGGAATTCTTAATAATAAAAATTACCTAATAGAACCTCTTCAGTTCAGTTCAGTCACTAAGTCATGTCCGACTCTTTGTGACCCCATGAATCACAGCACTCCAGGCCTCCCTGTCCATCTCCAACTCCTGGAGTTCACTCATCCTCATGTCCATTGATTCGGTGATGCCATCCAGCCATCTCATCCTCTGTCGTCCCCATCTCCTCCTGCCCCCAATCCCTCCCAGCATCAGAGTCTTTTCCAATGAGTCAACTCTTCGCATGAGGTGGCCAAAGTATTGGAGTTTCAGCTTCAGCATCAGTCCTTCCAATGAACACCCAGGACTGATCTCCTTTAGAATGGACTGGTTGGATCTCCTTGCAGTCCAAGGGACAGTTCAAAAGCATCAATTCTTTGGCACTCAGCTTTTTTCACAGTCCAACTCTCACATCCATACATGACCACAGGAAAAACCATAGCCTTGACTAGATGGACCTTTGTTGGCAAAGTAATGTCTCTGCTTTTCAATATGCTATCTAGGTTGGTCATAACTTTCCTTCCGAACAGTAAGAGTCTTTTAATTTCATGGCTGCAATCACCATCTGCAGTGATTTTGGAGCCCCCCAAAATAAAGTCTGACACTGTTTTCACTGTTTCCCCGTCTATTTCCCATGAAGTGATGGGACCAGATGCCATGATCTTAGTTTTCTGAATGTTGAGCTTTAAGCCAACTTTTTAATTCTCCTCTTTCACTTTCATTAAGAGGCTTTAGTGTCCTAATAAAATAATATGAGTTTTTATTCTGGAAAAAGCAGACTGTATTTTCTAAAACTCATAAGATACAAATTAATAATAATCTAGAAATCTATTTCTTCAACCAAAAGGCCAGTGCATAACCTTATAATGCTGCTCTCTGTCCTAACTATACAATCAGTGAAAGTTCCTGCCTGCCTTCATGTTATGATTTATCAACAAAGTCATAGAATTCACTGTCTTGGTATACAACTGAAACCTTCTTGGAGTATTGCTGCCATCCACTGGGATTCACTGTGCTCCCAGGCAGAGGCATGAGAGAATGGCTCTCTTTCAATAGCAGCTCAAATGTCATTCAACCAGGAGATGACAGCCTGCACCCCTGTAAATAAGTGCATCCCCTGGGAGGCTTTTCTTTGGTTGTCATGACAGTTAGTGTTCCCTTCCTTCTATGGAAAAAAAAAAGTAAAGTGTTCCCTACAAGAAAGGTACTGTTAAGCTGCAGCTTGGTGAACAAGTGAGATCATTCACTCTAATGCCTACAGAAATATGACAACAGAAAAAAAGGAAAGTTTAAGCAGAGGAGAAGTGTGAACATAAGAAGGTCTTGATTTATTCAGAAAACTGAGGTAATAATAATGACAACAAGGAATTAATGGCATATAATAATTGAATTGCTATAATGAAAAAGAAGCTGGAGGAAAAATAATTTCAATGAGGAGTTTCTAAATAGACTTTTATGAGGACATTGGTTCATTTAATTGAACATATATCTATATATTTGTCTTTTTTCATGTTCTTGTTTTTTATTTAGTAGCTATGACTAGAATATGCTTCTGTGTACTAAGAATTATTGACAAAAACATATGACAATTACACATGAATTTTAATTGTGTATTTTAAAAATGAATTAGGCATATATGCCATAATGATTTATATGTGGTTGTGCATAAATATAGGAATTCCCTGGTGGCTCAGAGGGTAAAGCGTCTGCCTACAATGCAGGAGACCTGGGTTCAATTCCTGGGTTGGAAAGATCCTCTGGAGAAGGAAATGGCAACCCACTCCAGTTCTCTTGCCTGGAAAATCCCATGGACGGAGAAACGTACATATGGGCTTTTCTGGTGGCTCAGTAGCAAAGAATCCTCCTGCCAATGCAGGACATGAGGGTTTTATTCCAGGGTCAGGAATATCCCCCAGAGAAGGAAATGGCAATTCACTCCAGGGTTCTTGCTGGGGAAATCCCATGGGCAAAGGAGCCTAGTGGTTACTGTCCAGAGGGTCACAAAAAGTCAGACATTGCATAGTGACTAAAAAACAACAAATGCATATTGAAATAACAGAATATTGAAATAACATATGTATATGCTTCTTTAGAATTTTAAAAGTAATTTTAAATTTGGATATTCAATTTCATGTTGAAGCCATAGGAATTGATAACATAAGAAGAAATATCAGTATTAGGAAATGTTGTATGTACTTCTTTTATTCAAGCACTTTAAGATACTTGAGTAAAAAGTTGTAAATACAGTTGTAAACACAGCTCATATTAAGCAAGCTTAATTTATTTGTTATTGTATCAAAGAATTAGGTACATCCAAAGGTTATAATGCCATGCTCTCTTCCTTTCATAAGAATAAGGAACAGTAGAATAAATGACATTTAAGGAAGAGGATATCTTTGCTAAATTATCAGTACATGATAACTAGAAGAATCTATTGATATAGAAACCAATTTAATAATTTGTATAAGGTTCCTGTTTTTAAGTAAAATACATAAATTTTAACACTAAACAAGAAGGCATATAGCAAAATTTTGGATCTAATTATTGAATCATGTTTATGGTATTCCAGATTTTATATTCAAATCATTCTTTCCTAAAACAAGAACAGCAAGGATAGGAATAACATTGACTCAAACTTTCTCCAGTATATAGGGAGACGTTCAGTCATTTGGTCATGTCTGACTCTTTGCAACCCTATGGACTGCAACACACCAGGATTCCCTGTCCTTCACTATCTCTCAGAGTTTGCTCAAACATATGCCCTTTGAGTCAGTGATACCATCCAACCATCTTATCTTGTGTCATCCACTTCTCCTATCCTCGATCTTTCCCAGCATCCAAGTCTTTTAGAGTGAATTGGTTCTTCATATCAGATGGCTAATGTATTGGAGCTTCAGCTTTAGCATCAGTCTTCCAAAAAATATTCATAGTTGATGTCCTTTAGGAATGACTGGTTTAATCTCCTTGCTGTCCAAGGGATTCTCAAGTCTTCTCCAGTATCACATGTGGAATTTTTAAAGGATATTAGTATAAATTCAGTTTAGTTGTCTGACGTTTTGTGACCTCATGGACTGCAGCACACCAGGCCTCCCTGTCCATCACCAACTCCAGAATGTACTCAAACTCATGTCCATTGAGCTGGTGAAGCCATCCAACAATCTCATCCTCTATCATCCCCTTGTCCTACTGCCTTCAATCTTTCCCAGCATCTGGGTTTTTCCAAGTGAGTCAGTTCTTCATATCAGGTGGCCAAAGTATTCTAGTTTCAGCTTCAGCATCAGTCCTTCCAATGAACACCCAGGACTGATCTCCTTTAGGATGGACTGGTTGGATCTCCTTGCTGTCCAAGGGACTCTCAAGAGTCTTCTCCAACAAACACAGTTCAAAAGCATCAATTCTTTGGCACTCAGCTTTCTTTATAGTCCAACTCTCACCTCCACACAGGACTACTGGAAAACCAGAGCTTTGACTAGATAGACCTTTGTTGGCAAAGTAATATCTCTGCTTTTAATATGCTGTCTAGGTTGGTCATAACTTTTCTTCCAAGGAGCATGTGTCTTTTAATTTCATTGCTGCAGTCACCATCTGCAGTAATTTTGGAGCCCAAGAAAAATAAATTCAGCCACTGTTTCCACTGTTTCACCATCTATTTGCCATGAAATGATGGAGCAAGTTGCCATGATCTTAAGTTTTCTGAATGTTGAGTTTTAAGCCAACTTTTTCACTCTTCTCTTTTACTTTCATCAAGAGGCTCTTTAGTTCTTTGCTTTCTGCCATAAGGGTGGTGTCATCTGCATATCTAAGGTTATTGATATTTATCCTGGCAGTCTTGATTCCAACTTGTGCTTCATCCAGTCCAGCGTTTCTCATGATGTACTCTGCATATAAGTTAAAGAAGCAGAGTGACAATATACAGCCTTGACATACTCCTTTCCCAATTTGGAACCAGTCTGTTGTTCCATGTCCAGTTCTAACTGATGCTTCTTGACCTGCATACAGATTTCTCAAGAGGCAGGTCAGGTGGTCTGGTATTCCCTTCTCTTTAAGAATTTTCCAGAGTTTGTTGTGGTCCATACAGCCAAAGTCTTTGGCATAGTCAATAAAGCAGAAGTAGATGTTATAAATTAAAGACAGAAAATTTATTTTTTTCTAATCAAGTAGAATACCCTAAGCAGTAAATTATCACTAAGCGGACAATGTGTATTAAACACTTGCATCATTTATTCCACACCCATACAAATTTTGATTGCTTGTAGATTTATTATTATTTTGTATTATCATTCAGTTCAGTTCAGTCGCTCAGTCATGTCTGACTCTTTGTGACCCCATGGACTGCAGCATGTCAGTCTTCCCTGTCCATCACCAACTCCCAGTGCTTGCTCAAACTCATGTCCAAGTCAGTGGTGTCATCCAAACATCTCATTCTCTGATGTCCCTTTCTCCTCCTGCCTTCAATCTTTCCTAGCATCAGGGTCTTTTCCAATGAGTCTACTCTTTGCCTCAGGTAGTTGGAGCTTCAGCTTCAGCATCAGTTCTTCCAATGAATATTCAGGGTTGATTTTCTTTAGGATTGACTGATTTGATCTCCTTGCTGTTCAAGAATCTTCTCTAACACCACAGTTCAAAAGCATCAATTCTTTGGTGTTCAGCTTTCTTTACAGTCCAACTGTAACATCCATACATGACTACTGGAAAAACCATAGCTTTGACTAGACAGACTTTTGTCGGGAAAGTAATGTCTCTGTTTTTTAATAATGTATCATCATTAAAATGCTCTGCAATTTATATACTAAAGCTGTTTAAAAAGCCTTGAGAGTATAAATGGTCTTTATAGTTAATAGAAAGAACTTAGGGGATCTAGCAGTTCATAAAAGATGAATTAAGGAGGTGTGAACTGAGAATATCAGTAGGATTAAAAGAGTAAGCATGATTTCCAGGTCTTAATTGTGTAACCTATAAGAAAATGTTTGCACACTGTAGTAGTTTCAATGTGATGGTCTTGTTGCTTTATTGTGTATAAAGTCATATATAATGCTATTATACATTCTTAGACATTTTAAAATGAAAAATCTAAATATTGTTAAATAATAACAAAGCTATTATTCAGTTAGAGGCTGCTAGATGGAGGCGACTGTGGTTACCCGAAAAATGAGATAGAATTAGACTATGTTTGGCCTAAAAACAATTTTTCACACTAATGAATTAAACTTAGGTGCCCTGAGTATTTTACTGCAAACAAATGCCTTATCTAATCATAAAAGAAAATTCAAAACAGTTGTCACTTTGACAGAGCTATAAATTTGCAATAAGCTGATATTTTTAAATGGGACATTAAATTACTTTGTTAAAAATTATAGTTTCAGTGGTTAAAAATGCAATTTATTAGATCTTTGGTTAGCATCAGATATAGCACCTCATATACAAACTATTATCTATTATATAATAAAAACACCATTTCAAATGAGTGGTAATAAATAATTTAATAAATGGTGCTGGAATAGTTATGAAGAACTCATTTTTAATTGAGATACAGAAATTATAATAAAACTAATCTTCAAATAAATTTACATGGCACCTCTAAATTATGTCATAGAAAAGAAGAAATAGCTATGTTTTTCAGATACACTGGCTAGTTTCAACATTTCAAAACAAAACAGTTAAAAACAAAACAAAATACAAACTAAAATAGAACAACTTAAAACATACAGTGAAGCTATGTTTGGCCAGAAGAGGTAATTTTAACTACAAAAAATAATTTATGTCCAGGAAACAAATGATTGCAAACTCAAAAGGGAAATGATATTTGGAAAATTATTTGCAAAACAAAAAAATGTTTAGAGAAGGGTTATTATATTTAATCAATTAAAATGTTTTAAATTAATTTAAAAGATAAAATTGAGCAAAGAACGTGAGCCAATGATTGACAAAGAAACCAATACTGAAGAGTCATGAAAAAATATTGTAACTAGTAGATTAATAAATTCTGATGAAGATTTCTTCAAATTTCAACTTGACAAATACAGAAAAATTCAGAGAAGATTGTACAATGCTAATTAAAGTACAGAGTTGCAATACAGACACTACTTTAATTCATCCAACTCATTAGAAATTTGGGTGTTTTCATAAACAGTCTATCAAAATTAACAGCCTAAAAAGTTCTCAGTGATCTGATGCCAGATCACCATCTGATCACCACTACAACCTTTGCTTGTAATGTTAGCACTAAATAGTTGAAATATATCTGTATACAAATTGCCTTTTAGTCATGAAGTTATTACAGGAGTCAAGGAGAAATTTGTTTTCTTAAAAAATTAATACACACATGTTACATATATACAAACCTAAGCAATGATTTGAATGTACCAGATAAGTGGTGGTATTATCTTCATATTAAACAGGCAACTGAAGCCAAGAGAGCTAAGAAACGCACACAAAGACACACTAAATTGAACTAAGAGTTAAATATAGATTATTTTTTTGTAAGTAAACTATGTGTGTGTGTCTGTGTGTGTGTGAAGTTATAAAGCTTAATTAAAAGTTTATTCAACCAATTTTGTTATGAAGAAATGTCATATATTTATCAAACTTACCTCACTGAATATTTAAATATGAATTTTGGATGCAAAAGCAACAGATTGTGACATTATATTCTTCATTTTATAATTTGTTTCACATTTAAATGTTTAAACATTTTTGTTGTATTTTAAAAATTACATTTTAAAAATATTTTATATTTTAAAAATATTAGCTTATTCAAAATATGTTCTCCTATTCCCCAAGTCAGGAAAATCAGATGATCTGCTATTACAGTAGACTTTATTGCTGATAGATGTATTAAAACAGAAGAGTCTGAAGACAAAATTTCTCTTCAAATATTGTGAGTCTAGACTTGAAAGAGCTTGTGAATTATTTTAATTGGTTTTTACTCTCTAGTGAAATCGAATGCCTGTTTTTATGAAACAGGAAAGCTGAGCTAGTAAATTATTGAAGCTACAAAACTAGAATCTGGTTCAAAATTCAAAATTTTAAGCACACCACTATAATTCTGTCAATAATTAAAGGGCAGATTATGATTTCCTCAAATATAAAAAATAATAATAATCAGACCCTAAATATACATATTCTTTCAGTTCAGTTCAGTCGCTCAGTCATGTCCAACTCTTTGTAACCCCATGAATCGCAGCACGCCAGGGCTCCCTGTCACCACCAACTCCCAGAGTTCACTCAGACTCACATCCATTGAGTCAGTGATGCCATCCAGCCATCTCATCCTCTGTCGTCCCCTTCTCCTCCTGCCCCCAAACCCTCCTAGCATCAGAGTCTTTTCCAATGAGTCAACTCTTCGCATGAGGTGGCCAAAATACTGGAGTTTCAGCTTTAGCATCATTCCTTCCAAAGAAATCCCAGGGCTGATCTCCTTCAGAATGGACTGGTTGGATCTCCTTGCAGTCCAAGGGACTCTCAAGAGTCTTCTCCAACACCACAGTTCAAAAGCATCAATTCTTTGGTGCTCAACCTTCTTCACAGTCTGCGCTCTCACATCCATACATGACCACTGGAAAAACAATAGCCTTGTCTAGACGGGCCTTAGTTGGCAAAGTAATGTCTCTGCTTTTTAATATGCCATCTAAGTTGGTCATAACTTTTCTTCCAAGGAGTAAGAGTCTTTTAATTTCATGGCTGCAGTCACCATCTGCAGTGATTTTGGAGCCCAAAATAATAAAGTCTGACACTGTTTCCCCATCTATTTTCCATGAAGTGATGGGACCAGATGCCATGATCTTCGTTTTCTGAATGTTGAGCGTTAAGCCAACTTTTTCACTCTCCTCTTTCATCTTCATCAAGAGGCTTCTCAATTCCTCTTCACTTTCTGCCATAAGGGTGGTATCATCTGCATATCTGAGGTTATTGATATTTCTCCCAGCCATCTTGATTCCAGCTTCTGCTTCTTCCAGCCCAGCGTTTCTCATAACGTACTCCACATATAAATTAAACAAGCAGGGTGACAATATACAGCCTTGACGTACTCCTTTTCCTATTTGGAACCAGTCTTTTGTTCCATGTCCAGTTCTAACTGTTGCTTCCTGACCTGCATACAGATTTCTCAAGAGGCAGGTCAGGTGGTCTGGTATTTCCATGTCTTTCAGAAGTTTCCACAGTTTATTGTGATCCACACAGTCAAAGGCTTTGACATAGTCAAAAAGCAGAAACAGATGTTTTTCTGGAATTATCTTGCTTTTTCCATGGTCCAGCGGATGTTGGCAATTAGATCTCTGGTTCCTCTGCCTTTTCTAAAACCAGCTTGAACATCAGGAAGTTCACGGTTCACGAATTGCTGAAGCCTGACTTGGAGAATTTTGAGCATTACTTCACTAGCGTGTGAGATGAGTGCAATTGTGCGGTAGTTTGAGCATTCTTTGGCATTGCCTTTCTTTGGGATTGGAATGAAAACTCACCTTTTCCAGTCCTGTGGCCACTGCTGAGTTTTCCAAATTTGCTGGCATATTGAGTGCAGCATTTTCAGAAATCATCTTTCATGATTTGAAATAGCTCAACTGGAATTCCATCACCTCCACTAGCTTTGTTCGTAGTGATGCTTTCTAAGGCCCACTTGACTTCACTTTCCAGGATGTCTGGCTCTAGGTGAGTGATCACACCATCGTGATTATCTGGGTCGTGAAGATCTTTTTTGTACAGTTCTTCTGTGTATTTTTTCCAACCCTTCTTAATATCTTCTGCTTCTCTTAGGTCCATATCATTTCTGTCCTTTATCAAGCCCATCTTTGTATGAAATGTTCCCTTGGTATCTCTAATTTTCTTGAAGAGATCTCTAGTCTTTCCCATTCTGTTGTTTTCCTCTATTTCTTTGCACTGATTGCTGAGGAAGGCTTTATCTTTTCTTGCTATTCTTTGGAACTATGCATTTAGATGCTTATATCTTTCCTTTTCTCCTTTGCTTTTCACTTCTCTTCTTTTCACAGCTATTTGTAAAGCCTCCCCAGATAGCCATTTTTTTTTTTTTTTTTTTTGCATTTCTTTTCTATAGGAATGTTCTTGATCCCTGTCTCCTATACAATGTCATGAACCTCATTCCATAGTTCATCAGGCACTCTATCGATCAGATCTAGGCCCTTAAATCTATTTCTCACTTCCACTGTATAATCATAAGGGATTTGATTTAGGTCATACCTAAATGGTCTACTGGTTTTCCCTACTTTCTTCAATTTATGTCTGAATTTGCTAATAAGGAGTTCATGATCTGAGCCACAGTCAGCTCCTGGTCTTGTTTTTGCTGACTGTATAGAGCTTCTCCATCTTTGGCTTCAAAGAATATAATCAATCTGATTTCGGTGTTTACCATCTGGTGATGTTCATGTGTAGAGTCTTCTCTTGTGTTGTTGGAAGAGGGTGTTTGCTATGACCAGTGCATTTTCTTGGCAAAACTCTCTTAGTCTTTGCTCTACTTCATTCCATAATCCAAGGCCAAATTTGCCTGTTATGCCAGGTGTTTCTTGACTTCCTACTTTTGCATTCCAGTCCCCTATAATGAAAACGACATCTTTTTTGTGTGTTAGCTCTAAAAGGTCTTGAAGGTCTTCATAGAACCGTTCAACTTCAGCTTCTTCAGCGTTACTGGTTGGGCATAGGCTTGGATTACTGTGATATTGAAAAGTTCACCTTGGAAATGAACAGAGATCATTGTGTCATTTTTGAGATTGCATCCAAGTACTGCATTTTGGACTCTTTTGTTGACCATGATGGCTACTCCATTTCTTCTGAGGGATTCCTGCCCACAATAGTAGATATAATGGTCATCTGAGTTAAATTCACCCATTCCAGTCCATTTTAGTTTGCTGATTTCTAGAATGTCGATGTTCACTCTTGCCATCTCTTGTTTGACCATTTCCAATTTGCCTTGATTCATGGACCTGACATTCCAGGTTCCTATGCAATATTGCTCTTTACAGCATTGGACCTTGCTTCTATCACCAGTCACATCCACAGCTGGGTACTGTTTTTCCTTTGGCTCCATCCCTTCATTCTTTCTGGAGTTATTTATCCACTGATCACCAGTAGCATATTGGGCACCTACTGACCTGGGGAAATCCTCTTTCAGTATCTTATCATTTTGCCTTTTCATACTGTTCATGGGGTTCTCAAGGCAAGAATACTGAAGTGGTTTGCCATACCCTTCTCCAATGTATTCTTTAGGCACTAAATAAATGCTTCTCAGCTTTTTGAAGTGCCAGTTTTGGAAGGAGATGATCACTGTGATTGACCGCAGTGTATGAAAATATATTCATTACTCACAGAACTATTTTATTGAATAACTACCAATGTAGTTATGAGATGTAAGAGATGTGAGTTCAAAATCCCTGGGTGGGGAAGATCCCCTGGAGGAGGGCAATGGCAACCCACTCCAGTATTCTTGCCTGGAGAATCCTATGGACAGAGGAGCCTAGCAGGCTACAGTCCCTAGGGTAGCAAAGAGTCTAACATGGCTGAAGCAGCTTAGCATGCACACACACTGCAACAGATTCTCTCTCTGTCCCTGACACACTAATATAATGACAAAGTAATGTTGATGTGATTTCTACCCATATGGAGAATATATGCCTCTGAAAAAGAAAGAAAGGACTGAAATGATTGCAAAATATGAGGAAAGTGACCACTTTAGAAAACCACATGTGATGAAGCTGCTTGGCAATATAATAGGACAGAGCTTGGTCATAAATAGCACAGAATATAGGTCCTTAGATCTGGAGAAAATGCAAAAGGAATTAGGGTGTGGGATGTATGGGCTATGATTTGGGAATGTAGAGATCGTCCAGGGGTATCCCCTTTTAAGGTATTAAAGCAAGTTTATAGTTACTTGTCTTCAAAATGACAAATTCAAATTAATCAAGTATAGAAAGTCTGTCATTTGGAAACTGGTATGATTCATTTTCCATCTTCAAACTATCACTTGAATGGGAAGGGTCGATTGGAGGATTTCCATTGACAGAAGATTGGTAGGCCTGAGAATCTGTCCAAATGTGCTGGACACAGAAAGGCACATACTTTCCTTAAAAAATTCTTTAAAATGGCATGGATGTTTCCAACTTCACTCTAAGTACAGGGAGGTGGAGTTTGCTGGTGGAATCAGGTTTTTCTTTAGCTGTCGCCAATCTGATGAGAAAATGAAAACTATCAGTGTCTAGAGGATGCTTCTGCTACAAGTGAAGACACACACGTGATTTGCTGAGCTAAGGAGTGTGACTTGTACTCTGCTAGACATGGGAAGAAAAACTGAGTTGGATGGACATGACTAACCCAGCTTGTGCCAGGGCAGTCTGAGGAATATGCACTTGTCAAGTATTAATGAAAATTGAACAAAACAATATCATCAGAAGGTAGTATTAAATTTAATGTAATTTATTTCCCTTCTTGTCAAAATTTAATGGGTGTTTTCTCAGACTTCAAAGTTCTTACATTTCTGTTGAAAAAGTTCTTTCATGTATGTGAAAATTTTTGAAGTATTTTATCTGACAATAGATAGACATTAATGAGTAAAATTTTCAGGGCTTCATTTTGTTTGGATGTTTTTCTATGAGGAAAAGGACCTGTTTATATAATTGTTTGTTAGGATGTTGTCCCATCCTAACAAAGGTATACTAAAAATGCTGTCCTTGAAAAGAGGGTCAGTTTATAAAAAGAAAAAAAAAACAAACAAGGATCCTTTATTAAGCCAAGGAATGTGTCTATAAATTACAAAAACAAAGTAAAGATGATATAAGGCAATGCAAAAAAAAAAAAGTCACAAAAATACTCATAAGAAATTGCACCTTAATTAACATTAATAATAAATGACTCACACTTATGATTATTTCTTTGATGAAAAGTCTGTATAATATAATAAACTAAATATCCACAGAGAAAATATAAAAGATAATAAATACATGGCATGTGAAAACATCGAAGCAGTATCTATTTTCAGAAGTGATTTCCTCTAATTTGTAAAATTTAGAGCAAATGGAATATCTGTCAAAGAAATAAATACAAAACTAAAATGTTTTGTTGGGTATCATTGTCCAGTTTTTTAAACCTTTACCAGATGTATCAGGTATATTGCAGAGACTGCTGTGGGTAGAGAATTAGATACATGTGCCTGTTTATTTCTTTTCTATTGGCTTTATCCAGTTTTAAAATCAATCTTCTACCATCACTATAAAATGCATTCAATAGCCTTCAATCATCTCTTCTTTAGAATGATCTGTATCAGAGAGGAGTTATATTTTCCTTCTTCAAAGTTAGAACTTTCTATGATGGTATTTTAGGTAAGAGTTTTTATAGCAATCAAATTAGTTTCTTTAGCCATTGTCTGTATATTAGAGTTTTCTGTTTCTTTAGTCAAATCTAACATTCTGTAAAAATTAAATTTTTAACTGTGTTTTAAAATTTTTGTTGGTATATGTTTGTTTATATTTCACTTTAAGTACATCATACCCATTATGTCTGAACTTTTGTAATTTTACACCATGTTTTATTTATTGGAAGTCTCTTCTTTTTACTTGGGAGGTTCTCTGAGAGTTCTATTATTATTATTAGTGTTTTACTTATTTTCAAAGAGAGAGATTTTGTCTGTATTAATTTTTGATATTGATTTATAGTTCTTTGTTCTATTAATCCTTTCCTCATCTCTAACTTTACTTTCTTTCTTTGAGAAGCAGTGCAGAGGCATTAATTTGATTGTGTTTAGCTAATTTCTTTAATAGCATAGCATGAATGCTTATTTCTTGTATTGTTTTTATTAGGCATATTTAAACATCTTTGTTTTAATTGCAATAAGTATTGCATTACTTTGTCCAAGATCTGTTATTGTAATTATTGTACTTTATTATTTACTATCACTCTGATTTCTGTTTTAACCTAAAGGTTATACACAGATATATTTTATGAATTTTTAAACATTTTTTTCTAATTGTCATCAGTGATTTTTAATCATATTAGGCTTCATTCAGAGAATTTGGTTAATATTCACTGATTTTTCAGGATGGTTAAGACTTTGTTGTAGTTTACTACATAAAGTTTATGTTCTGTTCCACAAAGAAATATACGCTCTTAGTTCTGAATTAATGTTTGTATTATTTAGATTATTTTTAAGAAGTTACTTTGCTTTTCTCTCTCTACAGTCAAACTGATTACACTATTTTCTGCATATATATTTTTTTCAGTTTGTGCCTTATTTATTTTGGATTTATACTTTAGTAATCATTATGTTTCTTGTTTCTCCTTAACTTATTAAATTTTACAAATATATTTGTCTCTTCCTTAATTTAAAAGAGTTTGATTACTATTTTTTATTAAAATTACCTAGGCTTTCTTTTCAGAGAAAGCAATGGCAATCCACTCCAGTACTCTTGCCTGGAAAATCCCATGGAGGGAGGAGCCTGGTAGGCTGCAGTCCATGGGGTCGCGAAGAGTCGGACACAACTGAGCGACTTCACTTTCACTTTTCACTTTCAAGCATTGGAGAAGGAAATGGCAACCCACTCCAGTGTTCTTGCCTGGAGAATCCCAGGGATAGGGGAGCCTGGTGGGCTGCCGTCTATGGGGTCACACAGAGTCAGACACGACTGAAGCGACTTAGCAGCAGCAGCAGCAGGCTTTCTTTCATTTTGTGTTCTTCTTTTAAAAAATTTTAAAAAATACATTATCTTATTTTCAACATCACTGCATTATTTAAATAGAAGTGCTTAACTTTAAACAATACCTTGGTAAATCATTGAGTGACTTCAGACAGCCATCTCCTGATGGTAGGGTGCAGCAGCTACCCTCTCGGCTGCTTTACCTGAGGTGTCCCAGCAGTGGAACCCACAGGTTGTTCAGTGGGTCAAGTCTTGGTGCCAAAAGGAGGACCTTCACGAGAGCTCACCCCAATGAATATTCCCTGGAGCTTCTGCTACCAGTATCCTTCCCCCACCGTGAGCTACATGTGACCCCTGCCTCCCCAAGAGATCCTCCGTGACCCACCAGCAGTTTAGCCCAGGCTACTCTGGAGTCACCGCTTTGGGCTGGGTCCCAGTGCACGTGAAAACTTGTGTGTGTCCTCCAAGAGCAGAGTCTCTGTTTCTCCCAGTCCTGTGGATGTCCTGAGCTCAAACTCTCCTGGCCTTCAAAGCCAAGTGCTCTGGGGGCTCTTCCTCCCAATATCAGACCCTCAGGCTGAGGAACCTGAGGCAGGGCTCAGAAGTGTCACTTCTGTGGAAGAATCTCTCCAATAGAATTAATTTCCTGTCTATGGGTCACCCACCTGGCAGGTTTGGGATTTTATTATCTCACAAAAGTGCCTCTCCTACCTTCCCAATGTGGCTTTTTATTTGTCTTTGGATATAAAATACCTTTTTTTACACAGATTCCAGGCATTTCTGTAGATGGTTATTCAGCAGGTAGTTGTGATTTTGGTGTTTTCCTGAGATGAAGTAATCTCAAATCCTTCTACTCTGCCATCTTGTCCCCTCCCCCCCTCAACACACACACACACACTGTAGCTCTAATTCAGTATAAGGGCATCTGTTTTTTGATTGGTGGATTTAAAGTAGTTATTATAGCCATATATTATTAAGTAATCTCAGACCTAGAATTAATCAGCTAGTTTAACATTGAAATGAAGTGAAGTGAAGTGAAGTGAAGTCGTTCAGTCGTGTCTGACTCTTTGCGACCCCATGGACTGTAGCCCACTAGGCTTCTCCTTCCATGGGATTCTCCAGGCAAGAATACTGGAGTGGGCTGTCATTTCCTTCTCCAGGGGATCTTCCTGACCCAGGGATCGAACCCAGGTCTCCCACATTGCAGGCAGATGCTTTAACCTCTGAGCTACCAGGGAAGCACATAATTCATATGAATCAATTCATATGTACTGTATTTTTCTATTGTGTATTGTCATAATCTTCTAGATTCTAATTTATTCCTCTATGTTCCCTTCGAATTTGAGAAACAATATATTAAAATGTGTTAAATTATCAGTAACCTTATATTATCCCAGACCAAAAAAAAAAAAAAAAATCAACTTTGGTCTTCTAAATTGTTAACAGATAAACTGAGGCAAATAAAAACTTTTTAAGATTTTTTTGTGTGTGTGTGTGTGACATATATTCAAATCTGAAAGTACTCCACCTGCAGGAACTAGGAGAAAGAGTTTTATAGAACAGATGCAGAAGCAAAGCAAGGGAATTATTTGATTGGGTATGGCTCATGTAAATACACTATATGTGAAAACTAGTTGACCATTTGTGATTTGCTGTTTTTAAATATCTTTTTTATATGGATAACAGTGCATTTACAAGTGACTGGGGCACCCGGCTCCAGTACTCTTGCCTGGAAAATCTCATGGACGGAGAAGCCGGTAGGCTGCATTCCATGGGGTCGCTAAGAGTCGCACACGACTGAGCGGCTTCACTTTCACTTTTCACTTTCATGCATTGGAGGAGGAAATGTCAACCCACTCCAGTGTTCTTGCCTGGAGAATCCCAGGGCCAGAGGAGCCTGGTAGGAGGCCGTCTATAGGGTCGCACAGAGTCGGACACGATTGAAGTGACTTAGCAGCAGCAGCAGCAGGGGCTTAGGTTTTCATTTGCTATGTAGTCTTCCAGACACTAAGTCATCTCAGTCTAATGGCCTCCTCATTTAGTTACTTTAATGCTTCTGTGCCCCAGTCAGTCTTATGCTTTAATGTTTTTTGTACAAATGTACCTTTTTTATGGCATTGATTATCCCCCCAAAAAATATATTATAAAACTGCAAGTTACCCATCAACCCATATTTGTCCTTGAGTTATTAATAACCCATCTTATTTATGATGCCTTCAGTATCTTCAGTGTGTGTTCAATATAAGCTGTTGTTGAAACCAATATACTTTTTCTAGTTTGATTTTATGACTTCAAACATAGAAAGCAGTATCCACCCCCCCCCAGTTTTTTTTTTTTTTTCCCTTAGAGTTTTGCTATTAGAGTCTGACATCAATATCAAGGAGAGATTGCATTAATTGTATAAATGAGTGTGTTTATTCAGTACTTAGATACTAGTTTCTAGAATTGGTCTGCCTAGATGTAAATCTCTTTCCTGGATTTTCTTATATCTACCTGGGGATAATGATAGCATTGTAGAATTGTTTTATTACATTACTCAATCACTTAAAGCTCAGGAGTCTTGCACCATATCCACACTCAAATTCATTTTAGCTTCATTATTAAAAATATTAAAATTTTCTCAGATCATTATAGACAGCATATTAAATACCCTCAGTAATAAGTTTGACTCCATACAAGAAGCAGGAAGTTCAATATATTGAGAATAAAAAATATATATAATATTGTCAAAGCTACCTAAGAAAAGAACATTTAATTATGCCTCCTATTATATAAAAAGCTAATTTTAGATAGGTTAATGAATTAACTAATAAAATAAAAATAAATATTAAAATAAATTATTTTGCAGGCATGTTAAACTCAGAAGTCCTTTGTAAAAAAGATACAAAACATAACAGGTGTAAAATAATTAACCCACTCAACAGAAACACATACCTCCAAGACTATCAGAGAGAGTAGAGATTTGTGGATTATTCATGGCAAATGATATTACATAAATAGGGGGGAAATAATGGTTGCAAGTTTATAAGAGCTAAAGGGCTTCCCTGGTGGGTCAGATGGTAATGAGTCTGCCTGCAATGTGGGAGACCTGGGTTTGATCCATGGTTTGGAAGGTCCCCTGGAGAAGAGAATGGCAACCCACTCCAGTATTCTTGCCTGGAGAATCCCATGAACAGAAGATCCTGGTGAGTACACTCTGGTTGCAAAGAGTCAGACACAACTAACACACACAAAGGGTCAGTATATGTAATAAAAACAAATCAATAAAGGAAGATTAATAATAAAATAGTAAAAATATCCAATGTACATCAGTAGCTAATTCAAAGAAATGCTAAAACAAATAAACACATTAAAAGATCCCAAACTTAACTAGCAGTCAAGGACATATATATATCAAGAATCTGTCAATAAAACTATATCTGTTATATAGCCAAAAAATTAAACTATAATAATTCTTATTGCTGAGATATTAGGGGAAATTATAGTATTATATTGCAAGTGACCACATGGATGTATTGACTTTTAGACAATTAAACTGTCTTTTAGATAGTTAAACTCGTAGTTTTAAGCCCTGTCTTTCCCTCTCTCTCATCCTGCCACTGGCAGTATCAAATTAATATAGGAAATATTATTACTGAATAATCAAAAAGATAATTGCATATTATTTATATTGAAGTATTTTTCTTGATGTTATTCAGGAGTTGAAACTAAGTGCATATGGTGTTTTCAGCAAGGTAGACCATCTGCCAAGGATTATAAAGAAAAGAATATAAAAGAGTTGAAATTATGAGGAATATGTACTCTACTTCAGTGGCTTTGCACTACAGATCTGTTACAAGATGAGTAGAGAATTTTTAAATAAAGCACTCTAAAAGTACAAAGGAGTTAAAGAAAAAAAACTAAAGAAATTGGAAAATATAATTTAAAAATACCAAAATCTATGGAAAGAAATTAAAGCAGTGATTAAGTGAAGTTTACATGATAAATGTTTATGTTAGAAGAAAAAATGCCTAAAATGAATGATCTAAGATTCCACCTTAAAAGCTAGAAAATAGAAATGAAACTGTGTTAAAAGAATGAAATAAGGACAGAATTCAATGAAATAGTAAACAGGCAAATAACAACAAAAAATGTGCTAAACTAAAACTGTCTCTCTTTTCATTTCTTTTTACTGTGATAAAATACACAAAATATAATATTTACAATCTTAACCGTTTTAAGTGTTTTAAGTGCATCCATACTGTTGTGTAAACATCACCACCATCTATTCTGAAATGCTTTTCTTCTTGCAAAACTAAAACTTTATATCCATTAAACAATAATTCCCCATTTTTCCCTACCCCTAGTCCTTGGAAACTACCTCTCTACTTTTTATCTATGAATGAGGCTATTGTAGGTATCTCAAATAGAGAGAACTAGTGAGATATTCCGTAATGAATAAGTGATATAAACCCTGGATGCTTTAACTTTCGAGCTATAGGAAAGGTAATGCCAGTATTACGGATAATAATTAAGGTTTTTTATTGGTTTATTTCACCTGTGTCCTCAAGGTTTGTCCATATCAGAATTTCCTTCCTTTTCTAGGCTGCTGCTGCTGCTGCTAAGTTGCTTTAGTCGTGTCCAACTCTGTGTGATCCCATAGATGGCAGCCCACCAGGCCCCACCATCCCTGGGATTCTCCAGGCAAGAACACTGGAGTGGGTTGCCATTTCCTCCTCCAATGCATGAAAGTGAAAAGTGAAAGTGAAGTCACCCAGTCTTGTACAACTCTTAGCGACCCCATGGACTGCAGCTTACCAGGCTCTTCCATCCATGGGATTTTCCAGGCAAGAGTACTGGAGTGGGTTGCCATTGCCTTCTCCATTTTCTAGGCTAATACCCCATTATACATAAATACCACATTTTGTTTGCTTATTCAACCTGTCAGTGGATACTTGAGCTGCTTCCACATTTTTGCTACTATGACTAATACTGCTATGGACCTGAGTGTACACATATCTTTTTTAAGATATGATTTGAATTTTTTTGATTATATACCCTGAAGTGAAATTGTTGCATCATGTGGTAATTCTAATTTTTTGAGGAATTACTTTACAGTGTTGGCAACAGCTATACCAAGTACATTTCACAACAATGCAAAAGGGTTCCAAAATTCTTCACATCTTCACCAACAGTTGTTATTTTCTATGTCTGTTTTGTTTTAATATTAGCCATCCTAATGGTTATGAGTTGATATCACATTGTGATTTGATTTTTCATTTCCCTCAGGAAGAGCAATGGTGATCATCGTTTCATGAGCTTATAAATCATTCATATATTTTTTGGAGAACTGTCATTTCAGGTTCTTTGCACATTTTTTGAACCAAGTTGTTTTCTTACTGTGGAGTTTTAGGAGTCCTCCATATATTCTATATATTAAAAACCTCATTAAGTCTATGATTTGTGAATATTTTCTCTCATCTTGTGGGTTTTCTTTTTCCTTTACTCATAGTGTCTTTTGATTCACAATTGAAATAATATAATAAAATCCAGTTTGTCCATTTTTTCTTTTGTTTTCTATGCACTGATGTCATAGTCAAGAAATCACTGACAAAGACAGCATCATAACATTTTTGCCTTATGTTTTCTTCTGAGAGTTTTATAGTTTTAGGTCCAACATATATGTCACAAATTCATTTTGAGAATTTTTTGTATATAATCTTCAGTAAAGTTCCAAATTCATTAATTTTCCCAGCACTATTTGTTGAAAAGACTGTCTCATTCATTGAATGATCATGAAAGCCTTGTCAAAAATAATGTGAACATTCATTATTTCTTAACTTTTTATTTTAATCCATTGGTCTCTATATCTATCTTTATGTCAGGACCACATGTTTGATTTTTCTAACTTTGTAGCATGCTTTGAAATCAGGAAATGTGAGTCCTCCAGATTTGTTCTTTTTCAGGATTGTTTTGGCTATGTGAGGTAATTTGAGATTGCATATGAATTTTAGGATTAATTTTTTCTCTTCAAGAATGTCATTGGGGTTTTGATAACAATAGCATTAAATATATAGGTTGATTTGAATTATATCAGCATATTGAGCGGAGAAGACAATGGCAACCCACTCCAGTACTCTTGCCTGGAAAATCCCATGGATGGAGGAGCCTGGTAGGCTGCAGTCCATGGGGTCGCTAAGAGTCGGACATGACTGGGTGACTTCACTTTCACTTTTCACTTTCATGCATTGGAGGAGGAAATGGCAACCCACTCCAGTGTTCTTGCCTGGAGAATCCTGGGACGGTGGAGCCTGGCGGGCTGCCGTCTATGGGGTCGCACAGAGTCGGACACGACTGAAGTGACTTAGCAGCAGCAGCAGCAGCATATTGAGAGGGTAGCAGGTAGGAAGGTTGCTGCTGCTGCTAAGTTGCTTCAGTCGTGTCCAACTCTGTGCCACCCCATAGATGGAGCCCCACCAAGCTCCCCCATACCTGGGATTCTCCAGGGAAGAACACTGGAGTGGGTTGCCATTTCCTTCTCTAATGCATGAAAGTGAAAAGTGAAAGTGATGGACTGCAGCCTACCAGGCTCCTCTGTCCATGGGATTTTCCAGGCAAGAGTACTGGAGTGGGGTGCCATCACCTTCTCCGGTAGGAAGGCTAGAGGCCACAAATGGAAGAAATAGGCTGCAAGTGTCAGACATCTTCATCTCTCCCTTAAGCAGCAGGAGGAAACAAACTGCAAGAGTCAGATTTTTTTTCCCTTCTCTATATAAAATTAAAAGGAGGTTTCTTTTAAAATTCTGTGTTGCCATGACAACACTTGATTCCACCTGAACTTAACTTTTCTCAAACCTTGAGGTAACCAATCAGATTTTCTCATGGAAATGTTTTTCCTAATCTATGTTAATGAACTAAGTATTTGCCCTAGACTCTTGTCTTTCTTCAAGTGGGTTCTGCCTAAGACTCAGAACCCATAATCACTCAACAAGCCAGTAGGTTTTACTCATACAATTGTTCTCCTAATCTATGTTAATGAAACAATGAGGTTGCTTGGAAACCTGCCTCTCTTTAAGATTCATGTCAATTGTTTTATGGTCCTGGATGACTCACCTTGTGCCAATATTATCTCAAAATGCATGTTGTGGGTGAGATGCCTTGTGCCACTCTCTTAGTTTTGAGACATTTCCATTCTCTAATTAGCAACCTGCTAGTAGGTATATAATTTTCCCTTAAAGACTAGCAGGGGGGCACTCTTTCTGTCCCCTTCTCATGTCTATGTCAGAAGCTTTCTCTATTTCTTTTATACTTTAATAAAACTTTATTACACAAAAGCTCTGAGTGATCAAGCCTCATCACTGGCCCCAGATTGAATTCCTCTCCTCCAGAGGCCAAGAATCCTGGTGTCTTTCATGGTTCAGCAGCAATCTTTCAATATTAATAATATTAAGGTTTCTAATCTATGAGCATGAGACGTCTTTTTGTTAGGGGAAGCACACTGACTGAAACCGCCCACCCTGGTCAGGCCCTTTACTAACAATTCGCATGAGTTGGCAGGAGACCCTGGTAAGGAATATGGAACTAATCAGCCACCACCAATCAGAAGAGTTCGGGAAAAGTCAAAAGGAGACACCTCTTGTCTATCCACTTCCCAGAATCCCTCTCGCTAGCATCCACCTGGCTGAGCTATGCATGTGCCACCAGGAAAGACTCTGAATTAGAATGATTGGCCATAGATAACCCAGAAACTAATCTCATCACCATAAAACCCTAGACTGTGAGCCACGTGGCAGAGCAGTTCTCCTGGGTTCCCTTACCCTACTGCTCTCCACCGGGGTGCCCTTTCCCAATAAAATAAATCTCTTGCTTTGTCAGCACATGTGTCTCCTTGGACAATTCATTTCTGAGTGTTGGACAAGAGCCCAGTTTTGGGCCCTGGAAGGGGTTCCCCTTCCTGCAACATTTTCATTTATTTATATCTTCTGTAATTATTTTAAACAGTGTTTTTTGATTTTCAGTGTGAAAATCATTTAACTCCTTGGTTAATTCCTATTATTTCTTCATTTCATTTTAAGTAAATTATTTTCTCAATGTTCCTTCCAGATTGTTCATTGTTTGAATACAGAAATGCAACTTGTTTTTGTGTATTGACTCTGTGTCTTCCCACCTTGATTAATTTATTAGTTCTAACTTTTGTGTGTGTGTATGTGTGTGTGTAATCTCTAGAGTTTTCTACATATAATGTCATTTCATTTGCAACAGAGATGATTTTACTTCTTCCTTTCCAATTTGATGCCTTTTATTTCTTCTTCTTGCTAATTGCTTTGTCTAGGACTTCTAGTACTCTGTTGATTACAAGTGGCCAAAACAGGCATCCTTACCTTGTTTTAGATCTTAGAAGAAAAGTCTTCAGTCTTTCATCTTCAAGTATGATGTTTGCTATGGATTACTCAACATGGCTTTTATTATATTGAATAGTTTATGGTCTAGTTTGTTAAATGATTTTATCATGAAAGGATGTTGAATTTTTTTCATTATTTTTCTTCATCAGCTGTAATGACAATTTGGTTTTTTCCTTCATTCTGCTAATGTAACAGATGCAAACTTATTTGTGTAGCTCAGACCCAGAGTTTACCCATTTTCATTTGGATGTTTTATAGGAAGCCAATAAGAACATATCCAAATGCAAACTAATAACTTCTACTGTTTCTCAAGGTAGAAAATGCTGTTGATATATATTGGAACAAACAATAAATCTTAATTGCTTCCCCTTCACAAACATTTCTCTAAACAACTTACTTCTGTCCATTTTTACCAACACTGACTCAGCCAAATCTCCTACTGTGATTCATTCTCCATTCTGAGTCAGAGTAATGATTTTTAAGTAGAAATTATCAAGGCACTATTCTGATAAAACTTCTCAATATATTACCATTACGTATAGTATAGTGTTAGTCGCTCAGTTGTTTTCAAATCATTGCGACCCCATGGATTGTAACCCACCAGGCTTCTGTGTCCATGGGATTCTCCAGGCAAGAATAATGGAATGGGTTGCCATTATATTCTCCATTCACAATATATTGCCATTATTCTTAGTTAAAGAAAAGAAAAAAAAGTTTAATGTGGTCTATGACAATTAGAATAAACTTGCTCAGCTTATCTCCCCAAACTCATCCATGCCACTCTCCCTCTGGATCCTTGACCCTCTATTGATCAGTATTTTCTGTTATCCAGATGTTAAAATTTATCTGATTATTATGATGTATCCAGGCCCTCACACATTCAAGTCTAACTTCCTTAAATGTTCTCTATTAGCATTATCACATAGCTAATTCTTATAACTAGTCTCACATTCAGTGCTATTGAAGATATTATTTCCCAAAAAACAAAGGTCAGGACCACTGTTATATGCTCCAATAACATCTACACATTAGTATTATCCTTAATACTAGCATTACCTTCCCTATAGCTCTCTCTTTCAAGACTGAAAAGTAAAGCATTCAGGGTTTATATCGCTCATTCGTCACTGAATATCTCAGAATTCATCATGGTTTTCACAATACAGTAGTTTTAAAATTATCATTTGCTGAATGAATCAGTGATTGGATTAGACAAAATATATATTGTAAAATAGATAACAAAGGATTTATTTAATATAGCTTAATGTTTTGACTTGTATTAAAGCTCTATCTTGTGATTTTCATAAAACTAATATATTCTGTATTCTTTGTGCCACAGAAATCTAAAATTTGTAGAAATGTAGCATTTAAAGATTTTCTCACATGAAAGCAGATTGCCTAGCAGGATAAACAGGGAAGTAAGGTTTAGACACCATAAAAAAGTCAACATTATTTCTGTTTCCTATATTTTGTTGGGGATTTTTGCATTTATGTCATAAAGGATATTGGCCTATAATTGTTTTTCTTTCTTTCTTTCTTTTTTTTTTTTTTGCATTATATTTGTTTACAATGTTGTGTTAGCTTCTGCTGTACAACAAAGTGTATCAGCTATATGTATATATATGTCCCCCCTCTCTTGGACCTCCCTCCTACCCCAACCCTCCCCACCCATTTAGGTTATCACAGAACACTGAGCTGAGCTCCCTGTGCTATACAGCAGGTTCCCACTAGCTATCTATTTTACAGATGAGGTGGCTCAGTGGTAAATAAACTGTTTGCCACTGTAAGAGATGCCAGAGATGCAGGTTCCATTCCTGGGTCAAGAAGATCCCCTGGAGAAGGGAATGGCAACTCACTCCTGTGTTCTTGCCTCGAAACTCCCACGGACACCAGAGCCTGGAGGGCTACAGTCCAGGGGGTCACAAAGAATGGGACATGACTGAGCACACAGTGTATCTATGTCCATCCTAACCTCTCAGTTCATCCTGCCCTCCACATCTGCCCTGGGTCCTCATGTCCATTCTCTATGTCTACCTATTCCTGCCCTGCAGATAGGTGCATATATACCATTTTTCTAGATTCCACATATATGCATTAATACATGATATCTGTTTCTCTCTTTCTGACAATTCTGTATGACACATTCTAGGTCCATTCATATCTCCACAAATGATAAAATTTTACTTATACAATAATTCTATTTTCTTATAGTGTCCTTGTCTGACTTTAGTATCAGAGATTACTATCAGAGATTACATTAGCAAACCAAATTTACAAACATTAAATAACATTAAAATGATCATATACTATGCTCAAATGATATTTATCCCTGGGATTGTCAAGATGGTTTAATTTAGCAAATCAATACATGGGTATACAATGTTAGCAAAAAGGAGGATAAAAATCATATGATCATATCAATAGATGCAGAAAAAGCATTTGTCAAAATTTACATTCATTTTCTGACAAAAATTCTCAACAGATTAAGTATAGAAAGAGTTAAGTTCATCATCATAAAGGCCATGAATGACAATCATACACCTAATATCATACTTGATGATATGGCAGAAAGATTTTTCTTCAAGATCAGAAATAATATTAAAATCCCCACTGTTGCCACTTCTATTCAACATAGTAATAGAAGTCTTAAGAATAATTAGGTCAGAAAAAGAAGTAAGGCATCTAAATAATAAATAAATGAATAATACTTTTTCTGTTTGCAGATGACATGATCTTATACATGGAAACATCTAAAAACTCCACCAAAACCTATTAGAACGAAAAACAAATATACTAAAGTTGCAGGATACAAAATATCATATATTTATCAGAAGGATTTCTATACATCAACCACAAAGTATCTGGAATTTTTTGAAAAAACTAATTTCTGAAAAAATAATCCCATTTATAATAGCATCAAAAATAGGAATAAACTTAATCAAGGAGGTGAAAGGTACATATACTGAAAAAAGTATAAAATATTGATAAGATGAATAAAGAAAATACAAATATATAAAATTACTTCCTGTCTTCATGGATTAAATAATTAATATTAATAAAATGGACATACTACCCAAATCAATGTACAGATACATCTGTAATCCCTATCAAAATTCTGATGGCATTTATCACAGAAACAGAACAAAAATCTTAAAGTTTGTATGGAAACCACCCCGCCCAAAAAAAAGACCTCAAGGTACCTAAAACATCTTGAGAAAGAATAGAGTAGAATGATTCACATTTTCTGATTTCAAATTATAATACAAAGCTATAATAAAAGCATGATAAAAACAGACATGTAGACCAATGGAACAGAATGAAGAGTTGAGAAATAACCAATGCATATAAGGTCAATTAATTTACACCAAGCAGCTAAGAATATAAAATAGGAAATAAAGAAATGGTGTTAAAAAACTTGGTCATCACATACAGAAGAATTAACTGGATGCTCTATCTCATATCACACACAAAAAGCAACTCAAAATGCATTAAATACTTTAACGTAAGACTTGAAAATGTGAGACTCCTAGAAGAAACAAAGGGGTCAATCACCTTGATTGGTCTTGAGAGTGATTTTTTTTTTTTTTTAATTTGACACCGAAGGCAGAGACAACAAAATAAAAAATAAACAAGTGGGACTGCATCAAACTAAAAAGCTTCTTCACATCAAAAGAAATCATGAACAAAATAAAAAGGCAACTTATGAAATGAGAAAGTAAAATATCAGCAAATCACACATCCAAAAAGGAATTTATATCCAAGATACACAAGAAGCTTAAACAGCTCAAAAGCCAAAAATAAATAGGCCACTTAATGAATGGACAAAAGATCTGAAGAGACATTTTTCCAAAGACATAAAAATGGTCAACAGGTACAGGAGAAAAATACTCAATATACCCAAACACAAAGGCAGTGCAAGCCAAAACCACAATAAGATGTTATCTCATATGTGTTAGGACAGCTGTTAACAAAAGCACAAGCTGTAAGAAAAGCTGAGGAGGAGGTAAAGAAAAGAGAATATTTTAGCATTATTGGTAGGAATGTAAATTGGTACAGCCTTTACTGAAAATAATATGGATGTTCCTCAAAAAATTAAAAATAGAACACTTCTGGAAATTTATTTAAGGAAATACTGTGCTGTGCTTCCACGGTCAGTTGTGTCCAACCCTTTGCGACCCCATGGACTGTAGCCCGCCAGGCTCTTCTGTCCGTGGGGATTCTCCAGGCAAGAATACTGGAATGGATTGTCATGCCCTCCTCCAGCGGATCGTCCCAAGCCAGGGATCGAATCCAGGTCTCCCACATAGCAGATGGATTCTTTATTATATGAGCCACCAGGGAAGAGTCAGACATGACTTAGTGACTAAACAAACCAACATCATCTATCTATTAAATATCTATCTACGTAAATATATGTACACATACATTTATATTTGTGTATATATGTGTATATACACATATGCATATATTATTTTTGTTTAGTCGCTAAGTCGTGTCAGACTCTTGAGACCCCATGAACTGCAGCCCGCCATGCTTCCCTGGCCATGGGATTTCTCAGGTAAGAATACTGGAGTGGGTTGTCATTTCCTTCTCAAGGGGATCTTCCCAACCCAGGGATTGAACCCATGTCTCCAGCATTGGCAGGTGGATTCTGTACCACCTACCCTCCAGGGAGAAACTCATGCATATACATACATACATACATACACACACACATACACACACACACACATACATACACACACACACACACACATATATTTATATATTTTTTCTTCTGTACCACAAACCCACTTCATTAGCCTCTCTGAATATGTATCACAAATAGGGCTAGTTTTCTCTATACCACCTTTATTGCTACCAGTGTATAATTGATCTCTTAGTTAAAAGTGTGAACTCTGATTTCCTGAATTCAAATCTCAGTTCTAACACATACTAGCTTGATTAGGAATGCAACTCAGACACTTAAGTTTCAAATCTGAAATATGGAGACAATAATAACTTTGAAGCCAGTTACTTCTTAATGAGGTAAGCTCCCAGGTGTTCTCTTTGTTTCTAAACCTGTCTTCCCTCCCTGCCATATTTGCCCTCCAATCCATAAAACATAATTCTTTAAAACACAAATCTTCTTATCATTCTGGTCAAATGCTCCTACCACTGAAATCAGATATAGAATAAAATCTAAGGTTCATACTCTAGCAGATAATCAAAACTCTGTCTACCTCTATTCAGAATATTTTTTAATTTTTATTGGAATATAATTGCTTTATAATATTGTATTCATTTCTGCTGTACAGTAAAGTGAATCAGCCATAAGTGTGTGTGTATAGATCCCCTCTTTAGTGGATTTCCTTCCGATTTAGGTCACCACAGAGCACTAAGTAGATAGAGCTCCCTATGCTGTATAGTAGTTTCCCATTAATTATAGAGGCCAGGTCTCCTGCATTACAGGCAGGATTTTTTTTTTTTTTAACCATCTGAACCAACAGGGATATCCATCTACTTTATACATAGTATCAGTAGTGTATATATGTCAATCTAATCTCCCAATTAATTCCATCTCCCCTCCCCATCTCAGTGCCCAAAAGTTTGTTCTCCACCTCTGTGTCTCTTATTTCTGCTTTGCAAATAAGATCTATACCATCTTCCTCAGTTCTACGGATATGCATTAATATACAATATCTGGTTTTCTCTTTCTGACTTCACTCTGTATGACAGTCTCTAGGTCTATCCACTCCTGTCATTACAAATGACCCACTTTCAACCTCCCATTGTGAATATGTACCACATCTTCTTTACCCATTCTTCTTAAGTTGCTTCCGTGTCCTGGCTACTATAAATCATGATGCTACTATGAACATGAAATAAACTCTAAATGGATTAAAGACCTAAATTAAAGGCCATAAACCACTATAAATCTCTTAAGGGAAACCATAGGCAGAACACTCTGACATAAATCATGGAAAGATTTTTGACCCACCTCCTAGAGTAATGGACATAAAAACAAAAACAATCAAATCAGACCTAATTAAACTTAAAAGCTTCTGCATAGCAAAAGAAACCATAAATGAGGCAAAAAGACAACCCTCAGGATAGGAGACGGTATTTACAAATGAAGCAACAGACAATAGATTAATCTCCAAAATAATATAAATAAATCATTCAGCTCAATATCAAAAAACAAAACAACAGAA
>NW_011495085.1:3932877-3965125 GCF_000754665.1 Bison bison bison
CAAAAACAAAACAACTCAATCAAAAAATGGATGGAAGACCAAAATAGGTATTTCTCCAGATAAGACTTACAGATGGGCTTCTCAGAACATATGGTTGCCTACTTTCCCACTTTTTTTTTTTTTCTCCACAAAACCACACATCTAGGATGCCTTAACCATCTCAAGCTTAACCCCACCTCAGAGTCTGTGTACTCAGTATCCTTCATGTCTAAACACTTTTTGGTCCCTTGTTTCATTTAGGATAATCTTTGAGTAGAATGTCCTAAGTGAGGCTTACTCTCACCTCCAGAAATCTCAGCTGATTTCTTTGTATTCAATAGCATTTTTCACTAACTAGCACTTGTATTTTTTATATATTCATTTGGATAATAGTCATGTACACTTAGGACAAAGATATTTGTGTTTTATTTGCTATATTGCCAGTACAATAATAACAAGTGTGCAATTCCATTGATTGGACCTAACAGAAGAGAAGATATTAAGAAGAGGTGGCAAGAATACACAGAACTGTACAAAAGAGATCTTCATGACTCAGATAATCACGATGGCATGATCACTCACCTAGAGCCAGACATCCTGGAATGTGAAGTCAAGTGGGCCTTAGGAAGCATCACTTCAAGCAAACCTAGTGGAGATGATGGAATTCCAGTTGAGCTATTTCAAATCCTAAAAGATGATACTGTAAAAGTGTTGCACTCAATATGCCAGCAAATTTGGAAAGCTCAGCAGTGCCCACAGGGCTGGAAAAGGTGAGTTTTCATTCCAATCCCTAATAAAGGCAATGTCAAAAAATGCTCAAACTACTGCACAATTGCACTCATCTCTAACACACTAGTAAAGTAATGCTGAAAATTCTCCAATCCAAGTTTCAACGATATATGAACCGTGAATTTCCAGATGTTCAAGATGGATTTAGAAAAGGCAGAGGAACCAGAGGTCAAATTGCCAACATCTGTAGGTCATCAAAAAAGCAAGAGAGTTCCAGAAAAACATCTATTTCTGCTTTATTGACTATGCCAAAGCCTTTGACTGTGTGGATCACAATAAACTGTGGGAAATTCTTCAAGAAATGGGAATACCAGACCACCTGGCCTGCCTCCTGAGAAATCTCTATGCAGGTCAGGAAGCAACCATTAGAACTGGACATGGAACAACAAACTGGTTCCAAATAGGAAAAGAAGTACGTCAAGGCTGCATATTGTCACGCTGCTTATTTAACTTAAATGCAGAGTACATCATGAAAAATACTGGGCTGAATGAAGCACAAGCTGGAATCGAAATTGCCAGGAGAAATATCAATAACCTTAGATATGCAGATGACACCACCCGTATGGCAGAAAATGAGGAAGAACTAAAGAGCCTCTTGATGAAAGTGAAAGAGGAGAGTGAAAAAGTTGGCCTAAAACTCAACATTCAGAAAACTAAGATTATGGCATCCAGTCCCATCACTTCATGGCAAATAGAGGAGGAAACAGTGGAGACAGTGGCTGACTTTATTTTTCTGGGCTCCAAAATCACTGCAAATGGTGAATGCAGCCATGAAATTAAAAGACACTTACTCCTTGGAAAGAAAGTTATGACCAACTTAGACAGCATATTAAAAAGTAGCAACATTACTTTGCCAACAAACGTCCATCTAGTCAAGGCTATGGTTTTTCCAGTAGTCATGTATGGATGTGAGAATTGTACTCTAAAGAAATCTGAGTGCCAAAGACTGATGCTTTTGAACTGTGGTATTGGAGAAGACTCTTGAGAGTCCCTTGGACTGCAAGGAGATCCAACCAGTCCATCCTAAAGATCAGTCCTAGGTGTTCATTGGAAGGACTGATGTTGAAGCTGAAACTTCAATACTTTGGCCACCTTATGTGAAGAGCTGACTCATTTGAAAAGACTCTGATGCTGGGAAAGACTGAAGGTGGGAGGAGAAGGGGATGACAGAAGATGAGATGGTTGGATGGCATCACAAACTCAATGGAGATGAGTTTGGGTAAATCCGGGAGTTGGTGATGGACAGGTAGGCCTGGTATGCTGTAGTCCATGGGGTTGCAAAGGGTCAAATACAACTGAGTGACTGAACTGAACTGAACTGAATGCCATTGATTAAATAAACTAAAACAGAACAATCTTTGCATGATCTCTCTGTTAAAGACAGAGAACTTTGTACAAAACTCTTGTAGGTCGGAAGGCTTTAATGGTAAATCATGCAATTTTATCAGATATGTGTATATACTTAAATAACCCAATATATTTGTACTTATATTTATGTATATGTGTATATATGTATGTGTATATATATATATATATATATAGTGTTGTACAGAAACTCTCTACCCCCCTTTTTTTTCTGTTGAGTTTTATTTCAAACAAAGAGGCAGAATAGTGTGAATATTTCTTATTTGATTCAAGACTATTTTAAACAAAAGGGAAATGCCAGTTAAGTGGTGAATTTAGAATTCAGTGACTCAGCGCAAAAGCTATCAAAGTGTGTTATTTTATTGTGTAAGGTTTTTTTTTTTTTTTTTTTCCTGGTACAATCTAGATTTATATGTCACATAGGAGAATTGAAAAAGAGACATTCTATATTTAAGGAATTTGGTTTATTCCTATAGGAACCTTTTGGCAATGAGTTGTGTGAGAGAAAATGACTAAGAATTTCAGATTCTAATGCTCTGCTATTTGTTCTCTTCTTTTCTTTTCAATGTTCCAGTGTCTTGAACAATTTAAATGATTGAGATTTCAACTATGTGATTAAAAGGCCTGACAAACTGCATTTCTACTTTCAAATGTAAAGAAAGAAAAAGCAACACACAAAACAGTATCTGATTAATTCCAGTTTCATTTTGAGGTACTTTGAAAAAAGTTAATGCTGAAACCTCTCTCCATGCAATTTTTTTTTTTTAATTTTGTAATGTCCACATTTTATTCTTGCTATTTGTATTTATGAACAGTATCTTTCTGAAGTTTAGGATTTTTTTTTAGGTCTATAGCTTTTATAATTTAAAAGGAGAATTCATAACCTATAATTTAGGCCTAATATTACAAAAGATAATTTCTGCTGAGAGAATTATTATTAAAAAAAGAAACTTCAATTTAGCATGTTTCCTTTGGAAGGAAATCTTTACTTTATAGACAATAAAGGAGAAAAGACAATAGTTCCTGTGGTCCCTTTAATTTCTGTGGCATTAAATGCAATGGGTTCTTTTTCAGCTCCAATTTATTTACTTGAACCTTCTACTTTACTTAATATAGCTAAAGTTTTCTTAATTTTATTTTTTTTCAAAAAGCCAACTCTCTGTTTTGTCAATTCTGTTTTGATTCTCTATTTTATTATGCCCATCCTTTTGCTAACTTTAAACTTGCTTTTATTCTAACTTAGTATGATAAATTAGGTTTCTTTCAAATCATTCTTCTTTTTAATGTAGATATGTATTGCTAAAATAAATATCTTAGTCCACTTAGGACTGCTTTTATTACATCTTACTGACTCTAGCAGCCTTGGGAGGTGCAACATGTTTTGGAGGGGGTCACCATTACCCAAGGAGGGAACACAGCCCCACCCATTAGCAGACAATAGGATTAAAGATTTACTGAGCATGCTCTTGCCCACCAGGGCAAGCCCCAGTTTTCCCTACAACCAGTCCCTCCTATCAGGAAGCTTTCACAAGCCTCTTATCCTCATCCATTAGAGGGCAGACAGAAGGAAATACAGTCACAGGAAACTAACCAAAGTGATCATATGGACCACAGCCTTGTGTAACTCTGTGAAACTAGGAGCCGTGGTGCGTACAGCCACCCAAGAAGGAGGGGCCATGGTAGAGATTTCTAACAAAATGTAGTCCACTGGTGAGGAGGATGGCAAGCCACTTCAGCATTAATGTCTTCAGAACTCTGTGAATGGTATGAAAAGGCAAAGATATGACACTGAAAGATGAATTCCTCAGGTTGGTAGCTGCCTGATAGGCTACTGGAGAAGAACAGAGAAATAGCTCCAGAAGGAATGAGGAGGCTGAGTCAAAGACGAAACAACACACAGCTGTGGCTGTGTCTGGCATTGAAAGTAAACTACAATGCTGTGAAAAACAATATTTCATAGGAACCTGGAATGTTAGGTCCATGAATCAAGGTAAACTGGAAGTGATCAAACAGGAGATGGCAAGAGTAAACATCAACATTTTAGGAATCAGTGAACTTAAATGGACAAGATTGGGTGAATTTAATTCAGATGACAATTATATCTACCTCTGTGGGGGAAAATCCCTGAAAAGAAATGCAGTAGCACTCAGAGTCAACAGAAGAGTCCAAAATACAGTACTTGGATGCAATTTCAAAAACAGAATGATCTCAGTTCATTTCCAAGGCAAACCATTCAATATCACAGTAATCCAAGTCCATGCCCCAACCATTAATGCTGAAGAAGCTGAGGTTGAGTGATTCTATGATAACTTATAAGGCCTTCTAGCACTAACACCCAAAAAAGATGGTCTTTTCAGAAACATAGTGGATTGGAATGAAGAAAAATGAAGTCAAGAGATACCTGGAGTAACAGGCAAGTGTGGCCTTGGAGTTCAAAATGAGGCAGGGTAAAGGCTAACACAGTTTTGCCAAGAGAACTCATTTCTCATAGCAAACACCCTCTTCCAACAACACAAGAGAAGACTTTATACAAGGACATCACCAGATGGACAATACTGAAATCAGATTGATTATATTCTTTGCAGCCAAAGATGGAGAAGCTCTATAGAGTCAGCAAAATCAAGACTGGAAACTGACTGTGGCTCAGATCATGAACTCCTTATTGCAAAATTCAGACTTAAATGGAAGAAAGTAGGGAAAACAACAAACAATTCAGATATGAATGAAATCAAACTCCTTATGATTATATAGTGGAAGTGACACAAAATTTCAAGGGATTAAATCTGATAGAGCACCTGAATATCTATGGACAGAGGTTGATAATATTATACAGAAGGTAGTCAATCAAGACCATCCCCAAGAAAAAGAAATGCAGAAAGGCAAAACAGTTGTCTGAGGAGACCTTACAAATAGCTGAGAAAAGAAGAGAAGTGAAAGGCAAAGAAGAAAAGGAAAGATATACCTATCTGAATACAGAGTTCCAAAGAATAGCAAGGAGAGATAAGAAAGCCTCCCTAAGTTAATAATGCAAAGAAATAGAGGAAAAGAATAGAATGGGGAAGACTAGAGATCTCTTCAAGAAAATTAGAAACACCAAGGGAAAAGCTTCATGCAAAGATGGGCACAATAAAGAACAGAAACAATATGGACCTAAAAGAAGCAAAAAATATTAAGAAGAGTTAGCAAGAATACACAGAGAAAAAATACAAAAAAGATGTTAATGACCCAGATAACCATGATGGTGTAACCACTCACCTAGAGCCAGACGTTTTGGAGTGCAAAGTCAAGTAGGGCTTAGGAAGCATCACTTCAAATAAAGCTAGTGGAGGTCATGGGATTCCAGCTGAGCTATTTCAAATCCTAAAAGGTGATGCTGTTACAGTTCTGCACTCAATATGCAAGCAAAGTAGGAAAACTCAGCAATGGCCACAGAATTGGAAAAGGTCAGTTTTCTTTCCAGTCCCAAAGAAGACCAGTTCCAAGGAATGTTCAAACTACCACACAATTGCCCTCATTTCACATGCTAGCAAAGTAATGCTCAAAATTCTCCAAGCTAGGCTTCAACATTACACAAACTGAAAACTTCCAGATGTACAAGCTGGATTTAGAAAAGGAAGAGGGACCAGAAATCAAATCGCCAGAATGTGTTGGATCACAGGAAAGCAAGGGAATTACAGAAAACAATATCTACTTCTGCCTGATTGACTATGCTAAAAGCTTTGACTTCACATTCCAGGATGTCTGGCTCTAGCTGAGTGATCACACCATAATGGTTATCTGGGTCATGAAGATCTTTTTTGTATATGTATTCTGTGTATTCTTTCCACCTCTTCTTAATATTTTCTGCTTCTGTTAGGTCCATACCATTTCTGCCCTTTATTGTGCTCATCTTTCCATGAAATGTTCCCTTGGTATCTCTAATTTTCTTGTAGAGATCTCTAGTCTTTCCCATTCTATTGTTTTCCTCTATTTCTTCGCATTGATCACTGAGGAATGCTTTCTTATCTCTGCTTGCTATTCTTTGGAACTCTGCATCCAAATGGGTATATCTTTCCTTTTCTCCTTTGCCTTTAGCTTCTCTTCTTTTCTCAGCTATTTTTAAGGCCTCCTCAGACAACTGTTTTGCTTTTTTGCATTTCTTTTCCATGGGGATGGTCTTGGTCACTGGCTCCTGTACAATGTCATGAACATCCGTCCATAGTTCTTCAGGCACTCTAATCAGATCGAATCCCTGGAATCTATTTGTCACTTCCACTGTAAAATCATAAGGATTTGAATAGGTCATACCTGAATGGTCTAGTGGTTTTCCCTATTTTCTCCCATTTCAGTCTGAATTTTTCAATAAGTGTTGATGATCTGAGCCACAGTCAGCTCCCAGTCTTATTTTTGCTGACTATATAGATCTTCTCCATCTTTGGCTGCAAAGTATATAATCAATATGATTTTAGTATTGTCCATCTGGTGATGTCCATGTGTAGAGTCTTCTCTTGTATTGTTGCAAGAGGGTGTTTGCTATGACAAGTGAGTTCTCTTTACAAAACTCTGTTAGACTTTGCCCTGCTTCATTTTGAACTCCAAGGCCACACTCGCCTGTTACTCCAGATATCACTTGACTTCCTACTTTTGCATTCCAGTCCCCTATGATGAAAAGGATTTTTTTTTTTGGGGGGGGGGTTAGTTCTAGAAGGTCTTGTAGGTTTTCATAGAACCGTTCAAATTCAGCTTCTTCAGCATTAGTGGTTGGGGCATAGACTTGGATTATTGTGATATTGAATGGTTTGCCTTGGAAACGGACAGAGCTCATTCTGTCATTTTTGAGTTTGCACCCACATACTGCATTTTTGGCTCTTTTGTTGACTCTGAGTGCTACTGCCTTTCTTCTAAGGGATTATTCCCCACAGTAGCAGATGTAATAGTCATCTGAATTAAACTCGCCCATTCCCATCCATTTTAGTTTACTGATTCCTAAAATGTCGATGTTCACTCTTGCCAACATCTGTTTGACCACTTCTAATTTACCTTGATTCATGGACATAACATTCCATGTTCGTATGCAATACTGCTATTTACAGCATTAGACTTTACTTCCACCACCAGTCACATCCACAACTGGGTGTTGTTTTTGCTTTGGCTCCATCTCTTCATTCTTTCTGGAGTTATTTCTCCACTCTTCTCCAGTAGCATATTAGGCATCTACCAACCTGGGAAATTCATCTTTCAGTGTCATATATTTTGGCCTTTTTATACTGTTCATGGGGTTCTGAAGGCAATAATATTGAAGTGGTTTGCCATTCCCTTCTCCAGTGGACCACATTTTGTCAGGACTCCCCACCACGATCCATCCATCTTGGGTGGTCCTACAGCATGGCTCGCAGTTTCATTGAATTAGACAAGGCTGTGGTCCATGTGATCAGTTTGACTAGTTTTCTTTAATTTTGGTTTTCCTGTGAAATGCTGGGCAGGATGAACCACAACTTGCAATGCCAGGCTGGGTGAAGTGCAAGCTGGAATCAAGAATGCCAGGAGAAATATCAATAACTTCATATAGTCATATGACATCACCCTTATGGCAGAAAGTGGGGAGGAATTAAAGAGCCTCTTGATGAAAGTGAACGAGGAGAGTGAAAATGCTGGCCTAAAACTCAACATTCAGAAAATGAAATCATGGCATCTGGTCCCATCACTTTATGGCAAATAGATGGGGAAAGTGTGGAAACAGTGACAGACTATTTTCTTTGTCTCTAAAACCACTACAAATGGTGACTACAGTCATGAAATTAAAAGACGTTTACTCCTTGGAAGAAAAGCTATGACCCACCTAGACAGCATATTAAAAAGCAGAGACATGACTTTGCTGACAAAGTTCCATCTATTCAAAGCTATGGTTTTTCCAGTAGTCATGATGGATGTGAGAGTTGGACTATAAAGAAAGCTGAGCACTGAAGAATTGATGCTTTTAAACAGTGGTGTTGGAGAAGACTCTTGACAGTCCCTTGGACAGTAAGGAGATCAAACCAGTCAATCCTAAAGAAAATCACTCCTGAATGTCCATTAGAATGACTGCTGCTGAAGCTGAAACTCCAATACCTTGGCCACCTGATGCGAAAGAATTGACTTTTTGGATAAGACCCAGATGCTAGGAAATATTGAAGGCTAGTGAAGAAGGGACAACAGAGGATGAGATGGTTGGATGGCATCACCATCTTGATGCATGTGAATTTGAGTAAGCTCTGGGAGTTGGTGATGGACATGAAAACCTGGCATGCTGCAGTCCATGAGGTCGCAAAGAGTTGGACATGACTGAGTGTCTGAACTGGACTGAAAGGCTTTGACTCTATGGATCATTACAAACTGTGGAATACTCTTCAAGAGATGGGAATACCATACCACCTTACTTGCCTCCTGAGAAACCTAATTACATGTTAAGAAACATAGTTAGAAATGGACATGGAACAACAGACTGGTTCAAATTTGGGAAAGGTGTACTTCAAGGCTGTACATTGTCACCCTGCTTATTTAACTTCTATACAGAGTACATCACGTGAAATGCCAGGCTGAATGAAGCACAAGGTGGAATCAAGATTGTTGGGAAAATTATCAACAACCTTTAATGTACAGATGACATCACCATAATAGCAGAAAGAGGAAAACAAACAAACAACTAAAGAGCCTCATGATGAAGGTGAAAGAGAGGAATGAAAAAGCTGGCTTAAAACTCAGCATTCCAAAATGAAGTTCATGGCAAATAGATGAGGAAACAATGAAAACAGTGACAGACTATTTTCTTGAGCTCCAAACCACTGCAGATGGTGACTGCAGCCATGAAATTAAAAGATGCTTGCTCTTTAGAAGAAAAGCTATGACAAACCTAGACAGTGTATAGAAAAGCAGAGACAACACTTTTCTGATAAACATCCATATAGTTAAAGCTATGGTTTTTCCACTAGTCATGTGTGAATGTGAGAGTTGGACCATAAGGAAGTCTGAATGCCAAAGAACTGATCATTTCAAACTGTGATGTTGGAGAAGAACTCAATGTACATGAGTTTGAGCAAGCTCCAAGAGATGAAGGACAAGGAAGCCTGGTGTGCTGTAGTCCATGGGTTTGCAAAGAGTTGAATGCAACTGAATGACTGAACAACAGCAGTATGAATTTTAGTATGTTGTGTGTTTATTTTTATGTCTCTAAATATATTTTCTGATTTTCTTTTGATGTTTTCTTGAGCCATTATTTGCATAGGAATGTATTTTTTGCTTTTCATGAGTCTGTGAATTTTCCACTTTTCCTTCTTATTGGTTAATAATTATTGACTTCAGTTTCATATAATGAGTTGTAAAACTTACTTGATATGATTTCACTATGAAAAATTGTCAGAATTTGGATAACCTAGAAAATTGAATATGATTTTAGAATCATGCAACATATCAATTATGTACTATAAAGAAATAGTAAATTTGAAAAGAGCAATGACTATGGATATTGAAATAATGATAATAATAAAATTTTCCAACAAATATAAGCATAGGCACAGATTGCTTCTCTGGTAAATTTTATCAAGCACATAAAGAAGAATGAATGCCAATCTTTCTCAAACCATTCCTAAATTTTGAAGAAAAAGGAAAGCTGTACACAGGGTTATTGTTACTCATTTTATGAGGCCACTGTTACCTGGATACATGCCAGAGTCCAGCTCCAGCAGCCAGGGAATCAGCCTGAAGGGGTGAGCGGTGTCGGTGGATGATGATGTAGTCTCTGACTCAAAGTACGGAACTACATGTTTATTTCAAGCTTCAGGTTCTCTTTTATACTTTGACCAAAGCATTAGGTCAGAGGTTTGACATTTTCAGTTTCCCCCATCCAGGTTTACTGTCTCCACAAATCATTGTTGTCCTAGGAACAGAGTTCCTGCTTCAGTGATTCTCTCAGAATCGGCTTTACTGTCTGTTATCTACTTTCTCTTATGTGTCCTATACTTAACTTGTGATTACATTGTAACTCATGCTACATTCCTCAGTTTATTTCTTATCTTTCTAAATCCTGTTTGCCCCTAGCATCTTAAGATCACTATCTCCTAAAGAGGCTTCTAGCTATTCTTAATTATTCCTAAGTCCTAAACTCAACAAACTTCTTTTGCCATAAATATTTCCCTCACAAACAGGCCTCAGAAAACAATCCTTCCCACGGCCTCAAGCTGTGGCCTACGTGCTCATCCTAGGATATTCTTTGTAAAGATCCTTGAACAAATTTCAATGGTTACTTTATAGATTATTTTCTGGGCACAACTATAGAAGGCTTTATGCTTTCTCATGCTTCTCTCAAGCACCTTAACATTCTTTCCAGCAAACTCAACCGAAGAAAGGAAAGAACAAGTCAGAATCACAAGAGCTAACTCCTTCATCCTGGGTCCGTGCCTGCGGGATGAGGAGAGGGGGTTGGGGGCTGTGCCTCCATTTTGTCAGTAATATCTAATACGGCTCCCAACAGATACTAAAATCAAACAAAGACCTTGCACTAAAAGAAATTACAGATCAATAGCCTGTAATGCAAAAATCCTCACACATATATAGTCAACTGACCTCAACAAAGATGCCAAGAATACAGAATGATGAAAGGAAATCTCTTCAACAGATTGTATCAGGAAAACTGGATATTCATATGCAAAATACTGAAATTGTATCTCTTACACCTGTCAAAGATCAACTCAGAATGGACCAAGAACTTAAATGAAAGACCTAAAACTGTAAAACTCCTAGAAGAAAACATAAACAGGTTCTAGACATCTGTTTTTACAATGTCTTGAACATACACCAAAAAAGTAGGACAGAAGTTAAATAGACAAAGAACTATATTAAATTAAAAAGCTTCTACCCATCACAGGAAAAAAAAACAAATCAAGAGTGAAAGGCAACCTATGGAGTGGGAGGAAATATTTACAAACCATTTATCTGAGAAGGAGTTTATATAAAAAATGTGTAAGACACAACTCAACAACAACAAAAGCAGAGACACATAACTCAAAAATGGTCAAACGACTTGAACAGATAAATGGCCAACAATTATTTGAAAAAGTGTTCAAATTCTAGAGATCTGTGTAGTAGCTGTAGTTAAGGACATGGTACTGCATACTTCAATTTGTTTTTAGAAAGTAGATCTCATGTTAAGCATTCTAACTATACCTACAAAGATAATAATAAAAGGACACAAAGACTCATACTGAGACAATGAATATATTTGTTATCTTGATTTAGGGACAGCAGCGTAGATGTACACATACACCCTAACCCATCTAGTTGTATATGAAACATTTCTGTATTAAATATTTTGTGTATCAGTTATACCTCAATAAAGCGGTTAATCGGAGAAAGTATAATTTATGAACAATACACAAATTTGCCCTATCACTTCTTAGGTCTCTACTGAAAAGTTAAACTCTGCAAAATCTAGAAATACTCTTAAAGTGTCCTAATTGAAGTTCTAATTGAAAAAAAAACATCCAACAAATACTTTGGTTTCAGAAATCAAAGGAAACTACTTTTGCGTGCCCAATGGTGAATGAAGATTTTATTACATATAGACTTCACTTTTGTTCCTTGTTCCTCTGCCCAGCTTAGTGACTACATACTTCAAAAATTAAACCTTGCCCATAGTATTTTCCTGGAAGAATTTCAAAGTTTGAGGAAAATACTCCCTATATCTTTTTATTTCTCTTCTTTCACCCTCCTGTTTATTGCAGCAGATAGACACACAAATACACACACACCTCCATACCATTACTCCTTCTGGGAATTAATGTCCCTAAATATAAAAGAAGACATCATATATTTTTCTTCTTCTATATTGTTCTTACCCCCATTGCTATAATTGGCAAAGACACAACTCTTAATTATGCTAATCTGTAATCCTCTCCTTTTCTCTCTCTTCCTCTCCATGTGTTTTAATTGTTCATAAGAAAAATATGTCATGAATTCAATGATTTCTTTTAAGTTTGGAAGGATATAAACCTTAAAAGAAAAATCCAAGTTAAATCCAGATACTACAAGAAGAAACCTAAGAGACTCCAAAATGAAAAGATAACATGAAATGACAGTTAAAAGACCAGTTCACTTTCGTAGATGGATCTGGTAAGCAAGTAACTACACAGATGACAAAGTAGTCGATCTTTCACACTGTGTCATCAGTAGTGTCAATTCTATTCATTATGAAGACACAATTATTGGCCTAATTAATCAAGCAAAAACTCACATGTGCAGCGTAGATGTAAATGTGAATCTGTCCCTTTTCCCTTGTTCAGGAGAACAAAGTTCCTAATAAGGAGCATAAGATAAAATTTTGATGTCATTTTCTTTTGATCATTCCTCAAAAAAAGAGATGAGATTTTGAAGATGCTCACTTCAGTGCCCTCAGCTAAAAATGAGATGCTGTGAAGTCTGTAGGGAAAAGACCTTTTATAACTTCTCTAAAATGACTTTGAACACAAAGTTGCCTAAAACTCAAAAGTGGCATGAAGGGCTCATGTTGTTACTTAATTGCAAAAATCACATTTTACTGTATTATACACAATTAGTGGGCTATGATAAAAAGTTAGTGATATTTTTAAGCTGAAGAATTCTATTTCAGGTAGGCAAAGACTGTCAAGGACTGGAACACAACAACAGAGTGTCTCCTAATTTTCCTTAATTTTGTCCTAGGATCATCAATTACTAATACTTAAAAAAAAATGATTTTTTAAGGAACAGGATTAATCATTCCAAAAGTATTAAATATTCCATTAACCAGTTAATATTTTAAAGAATATCTTGTTTCCAATTTGTATAATGTCAGATTATAATTGTGGCTGCTGCTGCTGCTGCTAAGTCGCTTCAGTCATGTCCAGCTCTGTGCGACCCCATAGACAGCAGCCCACCAGGCTCCCCCATCCCTGGGATTCTCCAGGCAAGAACACTGGAGTGGGTTGCCATTTCCTTCTCCAATGCTTGAAAGTGAAAAGTGAAAGTGAAGTCGTTCAATTGTGTCTGACTCTTCACGACCCCATGGACGGCAGCCTACCAGGCTCCTCCGTCCACGGGATTTTCCAGGCAAGAGTACTGGAGTGGGGTGCCATTGCCTTCTCCGATAATTGTGGCTATTCATCTTAAAACAAACAAACCAAAAGAATCATACGTAATAGTCTCTAATATTGGTATCGTTGATTGAATGACTATGAAATATGCTTTTTTTTTAGTTCAGTTCAGTTCAATCGCTCAGTAGTGTCTGATTCTTTGCAACCCCATGGACGGCAGCATGCCAGGTTTCCCTGTCCATCACCAACTCCCAGAGCTTACTCAAACTCAGGTCCATATAGTGAGTGATGCCATCCAACCATATCATCCTCTGTCTTCCCCTTCTTCTCCTGCCTTCAATCGTTCCCAGCTTCAGGGTGTTTGCCAGTGAGTCAGTTTTTCACATCAGGTGGCCAAAGTACTAGAGTTTCCACTTTAGCATCAGTCCTAGTAATGAATATTCAGGACTGATTTCTTTTAGGATGACTGGTTGGATCTCCTTGCAGTCCAAGGGACTCTCAAGAGTCTTCTCCAAAATTTTTGAGAATTGATTTATTATACATCATTTGTGAATAGATATGAATTAGAATTAGGTTTTAGTATACAGAGTAAAATTAAAGGCCATGGCAAATGTATATAATATATGTAATGTATATGCTATATAATATGTAAACTATTAAGGCTTACTTTTATAATTTTTAAATTATTTGTATCATGACTTTAAAACTTTTTGGGCACATTTTAACACAATATAATTGGTGAGTGAGCTTTTAAATGTCAATTCCACTAGTCCCTGTCTCCAAGGCCTTGAGCAAGTAACTGAAACTCTCAGAGCTTCAGTTTTGTCATTGTCAAATAAATGATTAATTATACCTTCCTCATAAAAATGCTATTAAAGAGAAATGAGAAGAGTACACAAGAAATCAGGACCTTTTCCTAGCTCATAGTTAGCATTTAATGAATGAGAACTACTATTTTATATTTTTTAAGAAACCTTGATCTACTCTGTGTCATCTGGTTCACTTTTGAGTCTCAGAGCTCAGCTGCAATCCTGGCAAACATTAGATATTCAATAATTATTTATAGACACTTGAAAAAACCTTGAGTTACTGTTTTGCCAAAAGTTTTTGCTTTCGTCTCAGGTTCAAAGGATATTTTAACAAAATAAGCCACTCGTTATATCCAAATAAATATTTATTAGTGAATTATCTAGCTTACTTTCAACATACTAACATTAAAAAAAAAGAGAAATAGAAAGAGCAGAAGATATATCACCAAATTGGGCTTTGACCAACATCCAGACTTAATCAGTGCTGGGAAGTCCCAAGTCACAGCACATCAGGAGTCCCAGTTGGGAAAAGGTCCCAGGCAGTGTGTCAGCTCCATGGATGAGACTTCAAAGATAGCAGTTCAGAGTTCCTGCTTATAATCCCAGTTCAGTTCAGTTCAGTTCAGTCACTCAATCATGTCCGACTCTTTGCAACTCCACGGACTGTAGCACACCAGGTTTCCCTGTCTATCACCAACTCCCAGAGCTTATTCAAACTCATGTCCGTACAGTCAGTGATGCCATCCAACCATCTCATCCTCTGTTGTCCACTTCTCCTCTTGCCTTCTACCTCTCCCAGTATCAGGATCTTTTCCAATGAACCAGTTCTTCACATCAGGTGGCCAAAGTATCGGAATTTCAGCTTTAGCATCAGTCCTTCCAATGAATAATCCCAGGATGGAAGCAGACTGATATCACCATCAATCTGTGACCAAATTGCAAGCTTGTTTTCATGTTAATGCTGTTTGTTTTGTCTTGTAAAACTTGAAATTTTGCTAACCCTGGGGCTTGTTTGGGCCCTCCAGGGGCTCAACAATCTCAAGATTTCTCCCCCATCTTATCTATGATGATGCAAGTCTTGCGCTCACAGCAGGCAGTCTCTCGGGGCAGTGTCCAGGCAGAAGCAAGGTCAGAGGCCTGCTCTGCTTTGTCTCTGAAGGCTAAACAAGACTATTCATTTAATTTCCCTAAGAGTTACACAGATCATCTTTTATATGTATTTCTGAGTAATGGGATTTAGAAACAATAATCAGTATAGAATAGAAAGAAAGAAAATTATAACCTAAGGCAACATTTCATTTTGAAGATCAATAAATAAAATAAGCAATCTTTCATACTAAAGGAAGAAAAGACCTACTACTGAGTATAGTAGATTGCAATGAGATGTCATTGTTTTAGTTAGAGTATCATTTTAAAGCACTTTTTTGAACTCATACAATTTCTGAATCTCTTTTACATTTATCATCCAATGCTCTGCTTGTTCAAATCAACTCTATGAGATGGACATTATCATTATTCTTATGTTAGGTAGTTAGAATAGGAAAAAAGGAGTCAAAAATGGCCATGGCTAAAAGGCAAAGAAGGGAAAAGCCCACACAAATAGAACAAAGGTAGGTCAAAGGACTGGAGTGAGGACCTCAAGTAAAACAAACAGCACTCCTGGCTAGCCCAGTTTACATAGGGCAGGCCCTGGGGGAGGAAAAAACATGTTAAAAAAGGAGCCAAAATTGGGCCGGGCCTCTCTTCTCTTTGCGTCTTTTGGGTCGGCATTCCCTCACACCTTGAGGATGTATTTCTCTTTACTTTGTAAATAAAACTGAACTGTAACACTCACTGGCCCATCCAAGAACTGTAACACTGGTCCATTCGTTGTTTCAAATTTTTGTTGTGACGAGACAGAACCGAGGAAATTATACACTCCCTCGACATCTATGGTGCTGTTTCTCAGATTTTACCTGGCTGAAACAACCTCTGCACGGCCCCAGCGAGGAGGAAGCCAAGTAAAGCAGGAGCCCAACAAAAATTCATGGTGCCTGGCTTCAGGACCCAGCAAAGCTCAGGCTCTGATGTCTCATTGCAAAAATTCAGTTAGAGACACAGCGATAGGTAAGAGGTGGATGTGTTCAGATTCAGAGAGAAGCACATTCCAAAGGGAGTGGGCCATCACAGAGGGCAAATGCTGTGACCATGGATGTGGTGTGGTTAGGTTTTGCAAGCTGGGTGAATTCATATGCTAGTGAGTGGGAGGATCATCCCAACTATTGGGGAACAACCCACCTGTCTTTTGACAGTCTGCCTTGGAACGGTCCTGCCACTTCTGGGTGTGTCATTTAGCCTACAGATTGGGGATCAAGGTTTAGTTGAATTTGCTTTGTCATCTTGGACCCATTTGATTTTAATTGGTTTATGTTATGCCCTCGTGCAATGTCATTCTTTCAAAAGTTGTGCCCTGCCCCTTCCCTCCTGTTTCATGCTCTTTTCTTGAGCCCCATCCAGACCCGCAATGCTGCCTCTACAATCTTCTGGAGGGACAACCAGGAAATAGCTGGCATTTGGGAGGAAAATACTGTATAAGATCCAACCCCTCTAGATATTCACACCTTCATCTTCCATGTTTCCTACAACATGTGCAACATCAGCATCTCTCAGTGAACGTGCTAAGGCGGGAGACAGGCACACAATGGCTGCTAGAAGTCCATCTGTTGGCATCTCTTCAAAGACAATTGGGTTTCCAGGGATAATGTTTGCCATTTTGGGAATTAGCCCTGCAGGCCATTTGGGCCCAAACCGTTACCACCCTTCTCCTAAAGTTGCAAACATATCCCTGGATCAAATCTCCACTCCACTTTTATGGAACATCTGGTTTGTTGTCTCTTATCAATTTGTTCTTAAGCCACTTATTAACCCCTACAACCAGGACCCTGCCCCCTTACTGCTCTTATGGAGGACTAGGGGAGGAAATAAATGACTTATATTCTGTCAGAGCAATAAGAAGATAAGGGTTATGGCTGTTTCACCAGGTTCCCAGCCTCAGGACACAGGTTGGATTGCTTTACATCATGATATCTGTACCCATCTGTGGTGAACAAACTGGCAATAAATTAAAAGTGTAACCCCTTAATCCTACCCAGCACTGGTCATACTGGAGACCTTGAGGACGCCCAACTCCAGCCTGGGAGTCCCCGGAAGTCGACCTGCCTCGACCTACCTAGGGATCCAGTTCCTGGGAGGTTGTCACGCCTCAACCTGATTGAGGATCCATCAGCCTGGGATCCCAGGAAGTCCACCTGCCTAATGATCTGGTGTCCAAGAGGTTGTCATGCCTCAACCTGCTCAGGGATCTGCCAGTCTGGGAGATCCCACGAGGTTAACCTGCCTTGACCTGCCTAGGGATCTGGTCCTTGAAAGGTTTTCATGCCTCAACATGCTCAGGGATCTGCCAGTCCAGGGGTCCCAGGAGGTCAACATGCCTTGACCTGCCCAGGGACCCAATTCTCAGGAAGCCGACCTGCCTCAACCTGCCTGGAATTCACCCTCCAGGAGGCTGTCATTCCTCAGCTTGCTGGGGGATCTGCACCTGACATGGGGACTCCTGGCTCTCAGATTGCAACAGTACTGGGTAGGATAAGCTTCAGAAAGACTCACCCCTAGGGAAGTCCACCCATGGAAATAGTAGGAAGCCTATTACTTTTGGGACTGTGCTCAGTCTCGGCAGTAACTCAGGAGCCCAATGAGAACCCCATTGCCTTTCTGGAAAGACTAAAAGAGGCTCTCTGAAAGTTTACCATTCTGAACTTAGACTCTTACTAGGGACAGGTGATTTTAAAGGAAAATTCCTGTCCCAATGTGCATCAGATATTGAGATAAAGTTACAACAGCTACAGCAGCAGAACCCTGCTGCCTTTTTAGGTGAGATGGTCCAGAAATTCACCAAAACCTTTTATAACAGAGAACAGGAAAGGGAGGCCAAGGTCCAGGAAAGGGAGAAAAGGAAAGAGAAAAGGGAAGCCCAGATGCTGGCCGCCCTCCAGGGAACCCGTAAGGCAAACCCTGAGTCTTTAAAGGACAAGGCATGAGGCAAATGCCTAATCTGTAGGCAGGTGAGGCATTGGCCAAAGAGTGTCCAAACCTTGATAAGTCTCCTAAAATGGCTTGCTATAAATGCCATCAGTTGAGACATTGGTCAGCACTCTGCCCTGGGGACCCAAGAGCCTCAAGGTCCAGCACCAAGCCTTCCCTCATGATGGTTCAACAGGACAGAAGCAGCCAACTCCAGCCGGCCCTCCTGTCACAGATAACCATCATGGGGCTGGAGCCAAGGGTGCAACTGGATGTGGCAGGTAGGTCCGAGAATTTCTTGGTTGACACAGGGGCTACCTATTCTGTCCTGACCTCCTACTCCAGAGCCTTCTCCTCCCAAACTTGTACCATTTTGGGTGCTACAGGAAAAACAAATACAAAAGATTCATCTGAGCTCTTCATCATTGCTGGGATGAACACATATTTTCCCACCAGTTTCTGGTGGTCCCTGAATATCCTACTCCTTTACTGGGGAGAAATCTCTCCTGCCTTTGAAATCTTCCAGCTGTTGCAGTCTTCCAGCTTGTTGCAGCTTTAAAGCCCTCTTGGGGGAAAAATATTTTTACCAGCCACCAAGTAAAACAACTCCTGAATGGAAGAGGCCATTTATGGATGTCTGATCAAAGGATCCTCAGATATCAAGTGGCGCTGATGGAAAATCCAGGCCAAACTCCATTCCCTTGTGAGCTTTTTAACACTGCTACCCTCCTGCCTACCTTGAGGGCTCTCTTCCCCCTTCACTCTTGCCTAGAGACTTTGGACCACTGGACAAATCCCTGAGAGGGATTGTTGGAAGATCCTCTGGCCAATCCTGAGGAAATCTGGTACACTGATGGAAGATTTGTCTTGGATGGAAAAAGAAGACCTGGACATGCAGTGCTCTCCAATTTTGATACCATAGAGGCTAAACCTTTGCCACCAGATACTTCAGTCCAATTGGCTGAGCTCATAGCCCTGACTCAAGCTTTAGAGCTGGGAAAATGAAAAAAGATTAGACATTTACACTGACTCCATGTATGCCTTTCTGGTGCTACATGCACATGCTGCTATTTGAAAAGAAAGAGGCCACTTGACCACCCGAGGGTCCCCAATCAAATATGATGAAAAAATCCTTAGGCTCTTGGAGGCAGTCCACCTGCTACTGAGGTTTCAGTCTCCCACTGTAAAGGACACCAAACTGGGAGCATAGTAGTGGCCAAAGGGAACTAAGCAGCCAACCAGGCAGCTAAGAGAGCTGCATTACAGAATAATGACCTAATAGGGGTTACCACCTTAGTTCCACAGACTAATTTGCCAGAAACTCCTTCATATACCAAAGGTGAGACTCTTAAAGCTAAGAGTGGGGGCTTTCAAGATCATATGAGGTGGTTCCAAAGGAGGGACTCCTTTTTCTTTCTGGGAACCTCCAACATAAGTTAGTTAACTGCTTACATGCTACCACTCATTTAGGGAAAAAGGCCCTCCAAAGATTATTAGAATGGTCCTTCAGAGGAACAAGCCTCCAAATGACTATAAGGCAAGTGGTCTGCTCTTGTCCCACTTGCCAATTAAACAACCCCCAAGGAGCTTGAAGACCCCAGCTGGCCCAGCCCATCTAATGATGTGGGACCTACCCAGGAGAGGACTGGCAGATGGACTTCACCCAGATGCCAGTTTCTCAAGGGTATAAATACCTATTGGTCATGATTAGATACATTCACAGGATGGATTGAAGGCTTTCCCCTCTGGACTGAGAAGGCTGAGGAGGTGGTAAAAAAAAAAAAAAAAAAACTGCTCCATGAAATCATTCTGAGATTTGGTCTGCCCAGGTCATTATAAAGTGACAATGGGACATTATTTACTTCTAAGCTCGCCCAAGGGGTCTCTATAGCATTGCTGCTGCTGCTGCTAAGTATCTTCAGTCATGTCCACCTCTGTGCAACACCATAGACAGCAACCCACCAGGCTCCACCATCCCTGGGGTTCTCCAGGCAAGAACACTGAAGTGGGTTGCCATTTCCTTCTCCAATGCATGAAACTGAAAAGTAAAAGTGAAGTTGTTCAGTCGTGTCCGACTCTTCAAGCCTCCATGGACTGCAGTCTACCAGGCTCCTCCGTCCATGGGATTTTCCAGGCAAGAGTACTGGAGTGGGTTGCTATTACCTTCTCTGCTCTAAAGCATTGGACATTATTTATTATCACCATTGTGCCTGGAGGCCTCAGTCTTCAGGAAAAATAGAAAGAACCAACCAATTCTTAAAATCAGCAATAAAAATAATAACCCAGGAGACCTTCCTGGAATGGAAGAAGGCTTTACCAATAGCTCTCCTGTGCACCAGTATTGCCTCTAAGGAACAGGTTGGTCTTAGTCCTTATGAAATGCTATATGGGAGACCTTTTGTTTATGTCAATGACCTCTTCCTTGATCCAGAGGCTCTGACCCTCCGGTCTTATACCATGGCCACTGGGCAATTCCAACAAGATATATGCTTGTGGGGTGTCAACCAGGACCCTAAAGAGTCACCACCATATGCTCAGGGACTCAAGTCCTAATTAAAGTATGGAAAGATGGGTCCCCAAAGGCTGAACTCCAGCCCACATGGAAGGGCCCCTATACTCTAATACTTTCTACCCCCACAGCAGTCAAGGTACCAGGACACAACTCCTGGATTCACTACTCAGGAGTCAAGCTGTGGAAGAAAACAGAAGAGGACACTCAATAAACCTGTGTGCCCCTGGGAGATCTCAGACACATATTCAGAACTACAAATGAGTAACATTCTAATGAACACCCCAAAATTAAGTTTCTGGGCTAAGATTTCTCAGGACAGCTCTAAAGACCCACCATAGTTTGGTAGGGATTGTACTTCAAAACAGACTGGAGATAGATCTCCTGATCCCTGGACAAGGAGGGACTTGAGCCATCTTTAATGGAATGTGTTGTTTCTGGGTAAATACCTCCAACTAAGTTAAAGACAATCTCAAAGTCCTCAAGAAAAACATTCAGACCCTACAGGATCTCAAAGAACCAGTTGGAGAGTTCTCAGGGTGGCTGCTGATCTTCCTGGTGATGGGAAATTTGGAGTTAGCTAATGCCCCTACTAGTCCCTGTCATCGCCATATGGATGCTGCTTATGATTGTTCCATGTATTATCAATTGTCTAAACTATTTTGTCTCTGCCCAGGTCAACAAGCTACAACATGCAATGCCAGTTCAACAATGATATATAAAACTGCAGCCAACCACAGAAAATAGCACTCACCCTTAGATGGGCACTGCTACAAGGACTCTGAGGCTTGAGACTAGCAATAGGGGGAGGCCCAATGCCCCTCGCCATCCCAGTTCAGCAGGAAGTAGCCATAGAGACCACGACGTCCCTATTCCCAAAGAATTGAGTCTCCCATCTCTTGAGGGGGGAATGTTAAGTAGTGAGAATAGGAAAAAAGAGCCCAAAATGGCTGTGGCTAAAGGATAAAGAAGGGCAAAGCCCAGACAAATAGAGCAAAAGAAGGTCTGAGGACCTCAGGTAAAGCAAAGAGCAGTCCTGGCTAACCCAATTTACACAGGGCAGGCCCAGGGAAAGGAGAAAAAAACATAAAAAGAGGAGCCAAAATTGGGGCGGGGCCTCTCTTCTCTTCACGTCTTTTGGGTCGGCATACCCTTACTCCTTGAGGATGTATTTTCCTTTACTTTTTAAATAAAACTGAGCTGTAACACGGGACTGTAACACTGGCCCATCCAAGAGCTGTAACACTGGTCTGTCTGAAGGTTGTAATACCGACCCATCCGTCACTTCAAATTTTGTTATGAAGAGACAGAACCGAGGAAATTATACACTCTCTGACACTTATTTTATAGCAAAGGGAGACTGATGAGGTTAAGATATTCTCTCATGGTCACTCAGCTGATATGTGTCAGTTTGAATGTTTAATATTTGAATTGTATATGAGTATGTATGTGTGTATGTATAAAGCAACTGCAGTTTGTGTGTGTATATTGGAATTTAATTTATTAACCATAAACATATGAAAACTTAAATTATTTTAAGCTTACAGTTTAAAATTGCAAATACTATTTTTTCCCTCATGACTTGATTAATACATCATGGAACAAGTTAAAAGATTAAATTTCCTTAAACAATCATATTCCATTTATAAATTTGGCTAATTAAATTATAATAAATTCTATATTTCACAGTTAACATGATATTCTTAAGCACTCTCAATACCTCATAGAATACTATTAGAATTTATCAAGCAAACTATTTTTAAGCATTTAAAGAAATCATAAATATAATAAGCCAAAATAATAAATGTAGTAAATTAAGTTCTCATATATTCCAATATCATTTAGAAACCTTAACAAATGTGATTGTGCTATGCGACTTAGCCTCACACATGCAACAGTTCCAATTTCCTCTTTCAAATTATAATCATGCCTAATGTTCCAGGTTCTCTCATATTTCATATTCTCTTAAATATTAATCTTCAATAACAAACTCAACAACTATATTGCAATAAAACAACTTTCTAGGCAAAAAGGACAGTTATGCTGTGGGTTGAAATTCTTTGTCTTACTTCTAAGATATCTCAGTTATTAAGTCATTTACCCACCACATGAGGCAGTTTCTATTGTTCTAAAATTACTGGGTCAAAGTATCATAGGCAAGATACAGCTCAGTTATACATCAGTATTAAAGATTGAAAATTTGTACCAGTGTATCACAGACTATTACACTGATTTACCTGAACAACTATGAAACTGTCAAGAAATGGTCTTCCTTGGTGACTCAGATGGTAAAGAATTTGCCTGCCATACAGGAGACATGGGTTCGATCCCTGGGTTGGGACAATCCCCTGGAGGAGGGCATGGCAACCCACTCCACTATTTGTACCTGGAGAATCTCCATGGACAGAGGAACCTGGCAGGCTATGGGGTTACAAAGAGTCAGACACAACTGAGCAACTAAGAACAAGCACATCAAAATACTTCTCACTGTCAAGCTCTCTGTTCTGTCTGCAAAGTCAACAAAAAACTTTGAAGCAAAAACATTTTATTTAGAATTTATTTTCACAACCTAGTGCAGCATTTATATACTGAACAATTTTTAAATTACAGATTACTCAATTTTTATATCTTTCCTAATTGAACACCTAACTAGGATAGTCATGGAATTTTGTACATGACTCCACACTGACCCATGTCCATAGCCACCCATACACACACACACACACACACACACACACACACACACGTAGGTATGCATATGCACAAAATGCATAAATATTTGCATACAGTTAACCACCTTTCATAGTCACTTATTATGTTGTAATAATTGTATTCATTTTTCTTTATGAAAATATTATGTATATTATCTCATTGCAATTTTTATAAAATTTCCAGTACATAGAGATACACAATAAGCAGAGTATCAGATAATAAAATTAGTAAAATATTTATGAAATGGTTATTAGCAATTGAAAGAACCATGCCAACGTGATTCAGATCACCATTTTGTATACAACTGAAGAAATGTTTTTATTAATAAATAATTCTTTATATCTTTTTTTAGATTCCATATATAAATGATATTGTATAATATTTCTTTGTCTGACTTACTCTTTCTCTGTCTGACTTACTTTACTCAGTATGACAAACTCTAGGTCCATCCATGTTGCTGAAAATAGCATTATTTCATTCTTTTTAATGTCAAGTAATATTCCATTTTATGTATGCGCCACATCTTCTATAACATGGTCCTAAAGGACACATCCACCTTAATGTTCATTGCAGCACTATTTGGAATAGTCAAGACTTGGAAGCTACCTAAATGTCCACTGACTATAGAAAATTCATCAATGTGATAAGTGATCTTTATTTCAAAGCATGCTTCTACCTATTTGTCATGTTTACAGGAATTTGTCTCATAGATCAGAGATTGTATTGTATCTGTGTTTTCTTTAGGAAGCTTTCTTTTAGTCCAAAATTGAGATATATATTAATACCTTTTCAGTGGCCTTTCTGCTAGTTCTATCATACTTACATACATTCTGCAACTCTCTGCATTGGTTGTGTCTACTTAGCTTATTTCTGCTGATGCAACAGGGACTACTTGAAGACAGAGTTATTGATTGACCATCACTATCTGTAGAAGCCAATGTAAATACTGTAAGATTATTAGTCAAAATTATTAAATAAGGAAATAAATGTAATGGTACAGAAGGTATATTTAGTTATATTCTTTACCTCAATTAAACAATTATCAGACATTTTATACAGTAACAGCAGAAATCTACTGATAATGGGAAATGAGTAACTTTTAATAATGAGATTTTTTAATACACTTCAAAACCCCTCCTAAATTTGCTAATGCCTATTCATGTTTAAGATCAATGTACTAATATGCTGACCATCCTAGCTGAAACTTCTGATTCACAGAGTCTTTAGAATGAACTACAAGAAGTGTCTCCAAGGTTAAAAGAGAGAACATGGATAGTGTTATAAAAATAAATTTCCATATGTATAATCTCCCTATGGTCTCTTTACTAAAATTGATTTGCCTGAAAACTGACCTATATGTCTCTCTAGGTTCTCTTTTTCCATATCCTGTTTTGTGAAATATCCTACCTAAAGAAATACATCCTTTTACTGTCCAGAACTTTATTCTGATATATTGCTCCTGGGTGTGAAATCACCTGGGATGCAAAAGTAAGTGTCAATTAGAATTATTAGTTCTTGAAAAAGCCCCTTTTATGGTTTATTATATCATAAAACATGTGTGCATTTTCCATATATATTTTTGTTGAGTTAATGAAGCTTTGGAAACAAAGTATTTTGGCACTTGTTGAGATATTTAAAATTCAGAGATAGCATAGAAAAGTCGGTGAAAGTGACTTTTCTCTTTAATCTTTCAAGAGTTATTGTCAAATAGTTCATGGCTCCTCAGGAAGAGATTTTTAAAAGCAAATCAAAGAAAATATTGAAAGATAAAAATTATTCATTAGCCCATGGGGTCACAAAGAGTCTAACATGACTTAGTGACTAAACAACAAATTAAGAATAAGCAGTGTTTCTACATTTTCTTGTGACTAATCATTAGGAAGAGTGAGCATATATACAGGAAGTTCCTAAAAAAAAAAAAAAAAAGTGAAATTTGTTTATGTTGCCAAATCTTTTAAATGTCACTGCAGTGCTTCCGAGGATGATCAAAAGTTTTAGGATACACTGAAGGGGAAAATGTGTGTGTGTGTGTGTGTGTTTTTACATGCATTCTTCATGATTCTATGAAGTAGGCAATACATTATTAGAATGAAATATATATTACAGTTATGGTCAATTCTTATTTTTTTCTTTAAAGTATTTCTAAACATCTATTTCTGCTTTATTGACTATGCCAAAGCCTTTGACTGTGTGGATCACAATAAACTGTGGAAAATTCTGAAAGAGATGGGAATACCACACCACTTGACCTGTCTCTTGAGAAACCTGTATGCAGGTCAGGAAGCAACAGTTAGAACTGGACATGGAACAACAAACTGATTCCAAGTAGGAAAAGGAGTACGTCAAGGCTGTATATTGTTACCCTGCTTATTTAACTCATATGCTGAGTGAAAGTGAAAGTGAAGTCGCTCAGTCGTGTCTGACTCTTTGCAACCCCATGAACTATAGCCTACCAGCCTACTTTGTCCATGAGATTTTCCAGGCAAGAATACTGGGCTGGGTTGCGAGCAGAGTACATCATGAGAAATGCTGGGCTGGAGGAAGCACAAGCTGGAATCAAGATTGCCAGGAGAAATATCAAAAACCTCATATATGCAGATGACACCACCCTTATGGCAGAAAGTGATGAAGACCTAAAGAGCCTCTTGAGAAAGTGAAAGAGGAAAGTGAAAAAGTTGGCTTAAAGCTCAACATTCAGAAAACTAAGATCATGGCATCCGGTCCCATCACTTCATGGCAAATAGATGAGGAAACAGTGGAAACAGTGGCTGACTTTATTTTTCTGGGCTCCAAAATCACTGCAGATGGTGATTGCAGCCATGAAATTAAAAGATGCTTACTCCTTGGAAGGAAAGTTATGACCAACCTAGACAGCATATTAAAAAGCAGAGACATTACTGTGCAACAAAGGTCTGTCTAGTCAAGGCTATGGTTTTTCCAGTGGTCATGTATGGATGTGAGAGTTGGACTATAAAGAAGGCTGAGCACCAAAGAATTGATGCTTTTGAACTGTGGTATTGGAGAAGACTCTCGAGAGTCCCTTGGACTGCAAGGAGCTCCAACCAGTCCATCCTAAAGGAGATCAGTCCTGGGTGTTTATTGGAGGGACTGAAGCTGAAACTCCAGTACTTTGGCCACCTGACGCAAAGAGCTGACTCATTTGAAAAGACCCTGATGCTGGGAAAGATTGAGGGCAGGAGGAGAAGGGGACGACAGAGGATGAGATGGTTGGATGGCATCACCGACTCGATGGACATAGGTTTGGGTGGACTCCAGGAGTTGGTGATGGACAGTGAGTCCTGGCGTGCTGTGATTCATGGGGTCACAAAGAGTCAGACTCAACTGAGTGACTGAACTTAACTGATTTACTATTACTATAGTAGATGTTGGTTTATTTGATTTTAGCACGATGTAATTTTCTTTTTCATTAAATAGAAAGCAAATTATAATGGAAAATCTATAAACATTGATTTATTTCTTATTTTATTCATGTTCTTAATTGTTACTTAGATCTCAAAAGCAGACTTCTATGCTCATTTATATATATAACTTGCAAATAGTACTCTTACTTTTATCGTACATCTCACATAAATAACTTACAATTTTAACAACATTAGCCTATTTCAGTAGACATAATGAGAAAACAAGTATATCATCTTATTTCATAACTTATTATAAACATGGACAAATTCATTATATTGCCTGTAAATGATGTTGTACATGGCTTAAAATTGAATTTAATAATTTTTAAAGAATATTTCTCAAGTGTATATTAATGATTATTTGAATTGAAAAATAAAAGCAAACACTTTCTGCAGAAATGCATCTAATTTGGTTAATTGGTTTGACAATGGAAATTGCTTTTGCTAAATTTTTAAATTATTTAAGAACTTCAATATAGTAGAAAATAAATAAAATTCAATTTTAAAATTTTGACAAGAACCACTTAAATATATGAGAGATTTTAAAAAACTATTTCATTTGAATACTTAGTAGCATGTGCTGTGCTTAGTCACTTAGTCACATCTGAGTCTTTATGACCCCATGGGCTGTAGCCCATCAGGCTCCTCTGTACATGGGGATTCTCCAGGCAAGAATACTGGAGTAGATTGCCACACGTGCCTCCAGGGGATCTTCCCAATCCAGGAATGGAACCCAGGTCTCCTGCATTGCAGACAGATTCTTTACCATCTGAGCCACCAGGGAAGCCCACTTAAGAGGATTGTAATGATATTATAATTCCTATTTTTTCCTGAATTGTTTGTAAATCTGATAAAATAATAATCTTATTAGGTGTTTTAGTGTATTAGGTATGATTATGAATCTTGACCTGTTAAAAGCATTTTACAATTTGATAAAACTGAAAAAGTTAACATGCATCTAATGACAAATAAGCAAGTCCTATTACATGTTTTCTGTTCCTTGATTTCAACAAAATTGATAAAGGACTGAGCTTAGTTATCAATTGACAGGTCATTAATTATATTTTATGATGATAGAATCATATAAATTTTGACTTATAACTTTAAAGGAGCTAGAATAATGGTATGCTATAAACATACTGAAATTCCTTCCATTTACATCTACTATTTTATTTGACCAAGGTTCCTTAGAGGTTATACCTATGAAAACAAAACACTGATTCTAACAAAAGCAATAATCCTTGGGGGATATAGAAACTACTTGAAGCAAAAAAAAAAAGAAAGAAATCTTCATTCATCTCCATAAGAAATATATTTCTAAAGAAATATTATTTTTGACTTTGAAATTGCAGATCATTAACTAACATTAATTATATGATGAAAAGAATTGCAACAATATAAAAAGTAAATAAAATATTTGGGATCTCCATATATTGGTGATAAATATGACAGTGATTAATAAAGGACTTACAAACTAGAAATATAAAACATTAAGATAAAAATTAAAGTCATAAATTCTTAAATGGAAGTTCAATATAATTTCTTAGAACCAGCAACCATGTAACATTTCTGGTGATTAAAGACTTTTTCTAATATATCTTAAGTAATTGGTGTGGGTGTCAGGTTGCTTGGTTATTTTAATTCCCTAGGAAAGTAATATCATGATTTTATTTTAAATACTAAAATCTGAGTAGATTGAGAATATATGGAGAACTGAGGTCATATGTCACAGATTATTAAAGGTCATGATAAGCTGATGTGAAACTTGCTGCTTCAAGAATAATATTCATAATTCATTTGATTTAGCTAGTATACAAAGACTCTTGTGTAAATATTCCAGATCATCAATGAAGAAGCAGCAGGTAAGAAAACACTGAATTTTTGTTTTAGGATTTTTACCAAAGCAGTGCTTCAGCTAAATCTTTTTTTTTTTTTTTAACAAATATCTACTGAATACTATATATATATATATATTCTCCAAATACCAGGTAAGCACTAGAAATGCAAATATAAAAAACAAAAGATGATTTTTTTAAAAAAGTATTTATTGGGGGAGTGGGAGGAGACAGATTGGAGACAGATTGTAAATTGTATAAATATAACCATGTAACCACAATTTGCTTACTTTAAACATGAGTTTGCATTCAAAGAAATGTTGATCCAAAAATCCAAGAATAATTGAAATTGTTATATTTTTCTGACTCCTAGCAGTAAACAACCAATAAAAAAAGAGGGTTTCTGCCTCCTTTATCTCATGATGGTGCACAAAGATGAAGAATGTTAATTCTAAATCTCTGTAATTACATAGCAACTGTTACACCAGATAACCACCCTGGGCAGAAGATAAGATTTGGCCTATATGTCTAAACAACTTGCTGCTTAATAACCATGAGGAGCTTATGAATTGGTGAACTAGGAGTTCAGAAAAAAGCAAGTTAGAGTGGATAACATTTGAGCTTAGTTCAACATTTGAGATGAAGAAAGGATAGGATTTAAGTATTTCCAGGTAAGAAGAAAAACTGTCAAAGGAAGCATGTATGTAACATTGTGGGAACATTCCAAGAAAGAAAAATAAGTCAATCTTAGTAATGGTGAAGTGAAAGTTAGGATATGGAAGGAAATCCCATTCAAAGGGCACCAAGATACCCAGGCATCAGTTATCTTTTCTGCTCAGCTGACCTCTCTAAAGTTTATGTTCCTGCCAAAGTAAAGATCCCAGTACAGCAGAAAAAGGGCAGGAGTCAATATAGCTGATTTTGCTATGTGGACTTGAGTTGTCATAACCCTTGTCCATTCCTTTAGTGCTCTCATTAGGACGGCTGCAATATTCTTCTGTTTGGTTTTCATCTTTATCATGTTTCCCATTCCTCATTCCTCACCAATAAAGTTTCACGTAGTAGTCGGTGTAGTCTTTACTTGAATTAGGTCACGTCTGTACATTATTAACTTTCAAAAAGGTTTAAGTTAGTTTGTGTGTGCATGCTAAGTCACTTTGGTTGTGTCTGACTCTATGTGATCCCATGAACTGTAGCCCACCAAGCTCCTCTGTCCATGGAATTCTCCAGGCAGGAGTACTGGAGTGGGTTTCCATGACTCCTCCAGGGGATCTTACTGATTTAGGGATCGAACCCGTGTCTCTTAAGTACCCTGCATTGGAAGGCCAGTTCTTTACCACTAGCGCCACCTGGCAAGCCCTAGGTTAACTTAGTGTACATATTATATGCCTGTTTTGTTTTGTTTTGTTTTATTTTTAACTGTGTAAGGTCTTACTGCAGCATGCAGGATCTTTGTTGTGGCATGCGGGCTCTTAGCAGCGTGCAGGTTTCTCTCTGGTTGTGGTTTGTGGGCTTAATTTGCCTCGTCGTACATGGGATCTTTGTTCCCTGCATTGGAAAGTGGATTCTTAACCACTGGACCACTAGGGAAGTCCCTATAGGCCAATCTTTTAACATATTCTGCAAGTAGAATGATCGTATAATTCTTTGTGTAAAAGTGTCTGAGGGTGAACATTCTTGTTCATTGTTCTGTTGTTAAGTCATGTCTGATTCTTTGTTACCCCATGAACTGCAGCACACCAGACTTCCCTGGTGAACATTAGGAAACTTATTAATAATTACACTAAAAAGATTTCATGATCTTACTTAGGGCATGATTGAATGCACAGTCCCTCTCCACAATGGCATGTGAGATCTGACTCCTGACTATTTAGCCAACCTCATCACATTGCAGTCTCTGGACAACTTACTTCTCGAGTTTATCTGTGATGGTCTTCTGTCTGTTCAATACAAATGCTGTTATAATTGCTCTTCTATTTTCACCACCATCCCATCCAAATTTGCTTTCTCAGTTGCTGCCTCCCATATACTATTTCTCAATTGCTGCCTACCCTTGGAGAAGGAAATGGCAACCCACTCCAGTGTTCTTGCCTGGAGAATCCCAGGGATGGGGGAGCCTGGTGGGCTGCCGTCTATGGGGTCGCACAGAGTTGGACATGACTGAAGCGACTTAGAAGCAGCAGCAGCAGCATACTATCTATATTTTTACACATTATTTTTGCTCTCTAATTTTGCTGTTGAATTTAATTTCATGTTGTCTCCTTTCACAAGAATGTAGATATTCAAAATAGTATATTTGCCTAGCTTATTCATTACTCTGTCACCAGTGCCTAGAAAAATGTTTGTCATATTTAAGGAACTTAATGATTGTTGAGTAAATAGATGAGCTATTCAGTTCACATAACATATCAGAAAATATTTCAGGAGAATAGTCAGGGTCTTATGAGACATTGAAATAGCAATTGGTATTAGAGATAAAAAAAATAAGAAATAAGTGTAAAAAAACTTTGCAGCAGTAAAAGGATTTTGGATTGGCACACTGTGGATAGCACATTGTTTTTAAAACAGGGAATATTGACATTTTGGAAGGATAATTCTTTGTTATTATCTAGTGTACTGAAGAATTTAGGGTTATCTGGCTTTAGTCTGCTAAAAAAGTGATACTTTGTGACAGTACAGTGTGTTCTTACATATTTTAAATATACTTTACAGAGTGGTAAAGATTGGAAACCATTGCTCTGCACCAACCCCCCAAAACTATAGAATGATCTTAAGATTTGTGGTGTGAAGGTGAGGTAGAAGTTGATGAAAACCTAAAATAAGAACACTGGAGAAGTAGCGACAAATTTTAAGTCTTTCACATGCCGCACACGTGCAAGCATTTTTAAAGTAGGTCCAAGACTAAGCTATAAATGTAGATTTGATTATTGCTCATATAATAACTTTTGTGAGCACATTGCCTTCTTCAGTAATGACAGAAAAGAAAGAAGAAGTCTACTGAAGATTGAACACCCAGAAAGCAGGACAGAGTTCACAAAAAAGCTCAGCAGAAATATTCAAACTTGGGGGGAAATCTATGAGTTAATCACTGACAAACCCAGATTTTTTTTGACAATAAAAAGTGATTTCAATATTATTCTGAATTAGTTTTGACTTAGAAACTAATGGAAGCAAAACTTATTTGATATCTGATCCTTTCCTCTATGAATTTTAATAACGATTGATGATGAGATCTTAATGTCAGATGACTTTCTCTATTAAAGACTGCTATGGATAAATTGGAATTTGGAATGAAGCAGGGCAAAGACTAATAGAGTTTTGCCAAGAAAATGCACTGGTCATAACAAACACCCTCTTCCAACAACACAAGAGAAGACTCTATACATGGACATCACCAGATGGTCAACACCAAAATCAGATTGATTATATTCTTTGCAGCCAAAGATGGAGAAGCTCTATACAGTCAGCAAAAACAAGACCAGGAGCTGACTGTGGCTCAGACCAGGAACTCCTTGTTGCCAAATTCAGACTGAAATTGAATAAAGTAGGGAAAACCACCAGACCATTCAGGTATGACCTAAATCAAATCCCTTATGATTATACAGTGGAAGCGAGAAATAGATTTAAGGGCTTAGATCTGATAGATAGAGTGCCTGATGAACTATGGAATGAGGTTCATGACATTGTACAGGAGACAGGGATCAAGACC
>NW_011495085.1:3965587-3972692 GCF_000754665.1 Bison bison bison
GAAAGTGCTGCACTCAATATGCCAGCAAATTTGGAAAACTCAGCAGTGGCCACAGGACTGAAAAAGGTCAGTTTTCATTCCAACCCCAAAGAAAGGGAATGCCAAAGAATTCTCAAACTACCTCACAATTGCACTCATCTCACATGCTAGTAAAGTAATGCTCAAAATTGTCCAAGCCAGGCTTCAGCAATATGTGAACCGTGAACTTCCTGATGTTCAAGCTGGTTTTAGAAAAGGCAGAGGAACCAAAGATCAAATTGTCAACATCCACTGAGAGAGTTCTGGAAAAACATCTATTTCTGCTTTATTGACTATGCCAAAGCCTTTGACTGTGTGGATCATAAACAACTGTAGAAAATTCTTCAAGAGATGGGAATACCAGACCACCTGATCTGCCTCTTGAGAAATTTGTATGCAGGTCAGGAAGCAACAGTTAGAACTGGACATGGAACAACAGACTGGTTTCAAATAGGAAAAGGAGTTCATCAAGGCTGTATATTGTCACCCTCTTTATTTAACTTATATGCAGAGTACATCAAGAGAAACGCTGGATTGGAAGAAACACAAGCTGGAATCAAGATTGCCAGGAGAAATATCAATAACCTCAGATATGCAGATGACACCACCCTTATGGCAGAAAGTGAAGAGGAACTCAAAAGCCTCTTCATGAAAGTGAAAGTGGAGAGTGAAAAAGTTGGCTTAAAGCTCAACATTCAGAAAACGAAGATCATGGCATCCGGTCCCACCACTTCATGGGAAATAAATGGGGAAACAGTGTCAGACTTTTTTTTTTTCTGGGCCCCAAAATCACTACAGATGGTGACTGCAGCCATGAAATTAAAAGTCACTTACTCCTTGGAAGGAAAGTTATGACCAACCTAGATAGCATATTCAAAAGCAGAGACATTACTTTGCCAACAAAGGTTCGTCTAGTCAAGGCTATGGTTTTTCCTGTGGTCATGTATGGATGTGAGAGTTGGACTGTGAAGAAGGCTGAGCGCCAAAGAATTGATGCTTTTGAACTGTGGTGTTGGAGAAGACTCTTGAGAGTCCCTTGGACTGCAAGGAGATCCAACCAGTCCATTCTGAAGGAGATCAGCCCTGGGATTTCTTTGGAAGGAATGATGCTAAAGCTGAAACTCCAGTACTTTGGCCACCTCATGCAAAGAATTGACTCATTGGAAAAGACCCTGATGCTGCGAGGGATTGGGGGCAGGAGGAGAAGGGGACGACAGAGGATGAGATGGCTGGATGGCATCACTGACTCGATGGACATGAGTCTGAGTGAACTCTGGGAATTGGTGATGGACAGGGAGGCCTGGCGTGCTGCGATTCATGGGGTCGCAAAGAGTTGGACACGACTGAGTGACTGAACTGAACTGAGGTCCCATTTGTTTGTTTTTGTTTTTTATTTCCACTACTCTAGGAGGTGGGTCAAAGAGGATCTTGTGATGATGTATGTCAAAGAGTGTACTAATGCCTTTTTTTCCTCCAAGAGCTTTATAGTTTTTGGCTTTACATCTAAGTCTTTAATCCATTTTGAGTTTTATGTTTCTGTTTAGTGTTAGGAAGTGTTCTAGTTTCATTCTTTTACTTGTAGCTATCCAGTTTTCCCAGCACCACTTAATGAAGAGACCATCTTTCTCCATTGTATATTCTTACCTCCTTTTTCAAAGCTATGTGGATTCATCTCAGGGCTTTCTGTCTTGTTCCACTGGTCTATATTTCTGTTTTTGTGCCAATAGCATACTGTCTTGATGACTATAGTTTCAGGTGACATGATACTATGCATAGAAAACCCTAAGTATGCCACCAGAAAATTACTAGACCTAATCAATGAATATATTAAAGTTGAAGAATATAAAATTTATACACAGAAATCCCTTGCTTTCCTATACACTAACAATAAAAAAGCAGAAAGAGAAATTAAGGTAACAATCCCATTCTCCATTACAACAAAAAGAATGAAATACCTTAGAATAAATTTACCTAAAGAGACAAAAGACCTATATGTAGAAAACTATAGGACACTGATGAAAGAAATCAAAGATGACAGAAACAGGTAGATATACCATGTTCTTGGATTGGAAGAATCAATATTGTAAAAATAACTGTACTACCCAACGTAATCTACAGATCAAATGCAATCCCTATCCAAGTGCCAATGGTATTTTTCACAGAAGTAGAACAAAAATTTCACAATTTGTATGAAAACAATAAAGATCCTGAATAGCCAAAGCAATCTTGAGAAAGAAAAATGGAGCTGGAGGAATCACCCTTCCTGACTTCAAGCTACAGTGTCCTTTTAATGAACTTACTGTCTGCTTGGGGTGTCCCAGCAGTAAAGAATCCAGTGGTAAAGAATCCACCTGCAATGCAGCAAATGCATGTTCAGTCCTTGGGTCAGGAAGATGCTCTGAAAGAGGAAATGGCAACCCAGTCCAGTATTCTTGACACAGAAATTCCATGGACATGGGTGCCACGTGTTAGTGGATTCATGTTGATGTATGGCAAAACCAATACCATACTGTAATTAGCCTCTAATTAAATAAATTTAATTAAAAAAAAAGAAATTCCATGGACAGAGGAGCCTGGTGGGCTATAGTTCATAGGGTTGTAAAGACTTGGGCACAACTGAGCAACTGAGCGCGTGCACACACACGCACACACACACACACACTGTCAGCTTAAAGGAGCTGCATCCAGCCCATCTTGTGACTAGGAATTCTGTCACAATGATTATGCAGACAGATGGCAAGAAATCCAGTAACAGAATCCAGAGGAATACAGTTTTGTTTTTTTTTTTTCTAAGAAAAATTAGGAACTAGGGATAGAAATCCATGTGAAGTAATGTGAGCTAATATTTTTAAAAGACATTGAGAAAATGTAAGGACTCCAACTTTAGAAAGGTCAACTGTAGGAGTTTTTGGACTCTCCTATACCATTTTGCAGGTACACGCCACACATTTTCTCTTATGCTAAGTGGTTTAGATGATCAGTGTCCAACTTCCAAGTTTCTTGCAGAAAAATCTGTATTTCCCACTTGCAACAAGTCTGAGAAAAATAGTCTTTGTCAGATGGCTCTCTCTGTTACTTTTTCCAAGTGATAAACTCAATGATTTATACTTCTTCCATTTTATGTCTAGATTAACATGACATCATTAATTTCCATTTATATAGAGCAGGATAGAGAGAGTAGGAAAGATCATGATCAATATCACTTTTCCCTACAGTCTTTTGACTAGAACTCAGTCACAAGAACTCACATGGGTGGAAGAAAGGCTAAGAAATATATCTATATTCAAAGAAAAATAAAAGTCATTTTAAGGACATACATCACTCTCTCTGCCACATTGTGAAATGATTGAACTTAAGTGGGATCAGGTTCTCTGAGAAAGGCAAATAAATAACACCCTACAAAGCACTTAGATATGATTACTATGAATGAACATGGTTAGAAATGGAATGTATTCACAAAATTTAGGAGAGAAGATATTAAGGTTATTCTTTGTGTGTTTTTTTTTAAAGTCGATTTTTTTAAGCATAAGTAACCTCTGTTTTTCATTTAAAAAATAGTAAATACTGGAAAAGCAGTATTCTTTCCCCAGCACATATAGAAATAATGTGGCCCCAAAACAGATCAATTAGGATTTATATAAAATAAAAAGCTAGAAATAGAATTTGTTTTCCTTTGACACTACACAGAGAAGCTGGACATGAGAGAATGGGATATGAAAGATAAAGAAAGAAGCAAACTGCAAAGAAAAACCCAATAAGACATTCTTAAAAGTATATAATAGTTGCTTAAAGTCTTTTCATACATTCTTAATATGATAAAAAAATAAGAAATTTAACAAAGGTGTCTCATACTGAAAAATGTTTTAAATTTTGTTGAAATATAATTTATATACAGGTTTGTGTTAGTTTCACAAACACAGGCTTCAGGTATACAACAAAGGTACAGATAAATTAGATATTATATACATCATATTATATATATATAATATGACAATATTATATATATTATAAATTATATATATATATATTATATATATATTTACATTCTCTTCTATTAAAGGTTATTACAAGACATTGAATATATTTCCCTGAATTATATCTTGTTGGTTATATATTTTGTATATAGTAGTGTACATATTTTAATCCCAAATCCTAATTTATTCCTCCCCTCACTGCTCCTTGGTAATAACAAGTATGTTTTCTATGTCTGTGAGTCTATGAAATATAAAAAGACCACAGGGATCAAAGATAAAAAAAAAAAATTAGAACTAAAGAGACATTGAAGATAACTTTAGTTGTGTTTGAGAATCACTTTGGTAAAAATGAATCAATACAGCAGACAAGAAAATCCCTGATATGGATAATTGGTTTAAAATACTCACTCAGAATGAAGAGTTGACAAGAAAAAGATAAAATTGCATTGCATAAAAGAGAAGTATGAGGCATACAGAATGAGGTCTACTTAACATCTCTAAAATAAATAAAATATGCTATGTCTGCTTAATATACATACATGTTAAAATATTAAACATATAAAACCTGACCTTAAACCTACAAATCAGATGCATATGAAATAATTTTCATTCAGCCATTATTTCTCAAGATTTTTTGTGTTCATCAATATTAATTTGGATCAAGAGGGAGAAATAAATATCAACCATACATTAATACAGTGAATGATGAGAATTATAGTGCTATCTTTTGGAAACGGGGAAAAGCATGTTGTTAATTATTTTGTGGTCTAGGTCTATTTTAGGGAAAATAGACTTCAATTAGTGATTTTATTGTTTAGAGTTTATAAATTAAAAAAAATCTATATTCAATATCATTCAAGGGATAAAACATGGCAGATATCATAATCTGGCTTAAAGTCTTTCCAATCACCTTTATTCATTGCAGATTTTAAAAGTAAATTTCTCAGACTTCTTTCTCACTGAGGTACTGACTGACTTTTCACCCAGAATCACCTAACCAGATATACAGAGAAGATCTGAAAATTAAGAGTAAATATAAAGACATAGATATGCAATTTGGCTTTGCAGACTATTTTTTCAGTGTTCTAGAATTTATTCTCTGCATAGCTGCTGTTCCAAAGCAGGTTGAAGCACCATCAATGTTTCCAGGAAAAAGCTTCATGATATCATTTTCCTTCCTTTCCCAGAGGAAGAACATTAGTTTTCATAATCCCCAAGGGGTTCTGTGAACTCTCTTACACACTTATATTCATCCTTTTCTGCTTAACTTAGCAAGACTGGTTCATCTTACTTGTTCCTATAATTCTTTATTTAAACAGGGTAAAAGTTTTAAGAAAGTATGTCTTAATGTATATCTATTAAGACACACTATCTTTTAAAGAGCAGCTGAAAGTTTTACTTTCAATGTAGTTCAATTCTTCAATATTATCTTCTATATTTGTGCTATGTGCTTTTTAAGAAATTTTTGCCTCTTCCAAAGTTGTGAATATATTCTTGGATGTGTTACTCTAGAAAAATTTTGTACCATTTAATTTAGGCCTATGGTACATCTCAATTTGACTTTTTTCCTCTATGGTGTGAGACTAGGGTTAAGTTTCTTCTCTTTTCAGTATGGATAATAAGCTGTTTCAGTTTTATTTTGTTTTCCCATGAAAATGCTTAGTGCTCTCATCAAAAACCATTTGGCTTGTTCAACCCATAAAGAGCCTGGAAGTCATCACCCCAACCATACAAAAAAAAAGAAGAAAAAAAGCTGACACACTGAAAAATAAACAATTTTTAGACCCATTAGAGAATTGGGATCTCAGTGAAAATTGAGGCACTGAAAAGCTTACAAAACACAAGCAGGTATAGAAAACTTCAGCTTATCAGGAGCAGAAGCATAGAATCAAACCATCATAACTAGAGCTGGTATCCGAAGGAAGATTTTAAACTGTAACTGATGAAATGCTGGAGGCTAAGTGTAGACTAACTTGAGAGGTAAAAACTCTAAGGGACTCAGTCTCAGGAGACCACCACATTGTAATGAGCCCTACCAGATTCTCCTTTTGAAGACAGCAGAAAAAGGCTATCTTATGCAGAATGAGGGGAAAGAAGCCATGCTTTTGTAGTTTTATTGAGAAATAATTGACATGTGTGTGGATGCCAAGTTGTTTCAATTGTGTCTGATTCTTTGTGACCTATGGACTGTGGCCCACCAGGCTCCTCTGTCCATAGGGATTCTGCAGGCAAGAATACCGGAATAGGTTGTCATGCCCTCCTCCAGGGGATCTTCCCAACCCAGGGATGAAACCCACATCTCTAATGTCTCCTGAATTGATAGGCAGGTTCTTTACCATTAATGCCACCTGGGAAGCCAACGGACATACACCACTGTATGTAAGCTTAAAGCATTAAGCATAGTGGTTTTATTTACATATATTGTGAAATGATTACCCCAGTATTTTCACCTAACATTCATCTTCTTATACAGATACGTTAAAAAGAAAACAGAAAAAAAATTTTGCAATAATAACTCTAAGAATTTACTCTTAGCAATTTTCTGATATATCATGCAGCAGTATCAACAAAAATCATCATGTTGTTATGACATCCCTAGTCTCTATCTTGTAACAGGAAATTTGTTCCTTTTGACCACATTACCCAGCTTCCCTCTTCTCTCCCCTTGCCCTGGTAACCACAAATCTGATCGCTTCTTTTTCTATGAGATTTTGTTTGCTTTTTTTAAGCTTCCCTCATCCCTTGGACTGCAAGGAGATCCAACCAGTCCATTCTGAAGGAGATCAGCCCTGGGATTTCTTTGGAGGGAATGGTGCTAAAGCTTAAACTCCAGTACTTTGGCCACCTCATGCGAAGAGTTGACTCATTGGAAAAGACTCTGATGCTGGGAGGGATTGGGGGCAAGAGGAGAAGGGGAGGACAGAGGATGAGATGGCTCGATGGCATCACTGACTCAATGGATGTGAGTCTGAGTGAACTCTGGGAGCTAGTGATGGACAAGGAGGCCTGGCGTGCTGGGGATTTATGGGGTCGCAAAGAGTCTGACACAACTGAGTGACTGAACTGGATGGTGGTTCTATTCTTAATTTTAACAGGATCCTCCATACTGTTTT
>NW_011495085.1:3972792-3984492 GCF_000754665.1 Bison bison bison
GGCATCACTGACTCGATGGACGTGAGTCTGAGTGAACTCCGGGAGTGGGTGATGGACAGGGAGGCCTGGAGTGCTGCGATTCACGGGGTCGCAGAGAGTCAGACACGACTGAGGGACTGACCTGAAATGAACAGAACTGATACCTAAGTAAAGTTATTCAATATGTGTCTTTTTCTGTCTGACTTATTTAACTTAGCATATGCCTTCCAGGTCCATCCATGTTGTCTCAAATGATTTCTCTCATTTTTGACTGAATAATATTACAGTGTTTCTGTATCACAACTTCCTTTTCCTTTTGTTCATTGGTGGACACTTGGGTTGTTTTCGTCTTCCACTACTGTAAACAAGGCTTCTAAAAACATCACGGTGCAGACATTGTTTTGAGTTAGTGTTTTCATTATTTTGGATATATTCCCAGAAGTAAAATTGCTGGATGGTATGGTGGTTCTGGAGAAGGCAATGGCACCCCACTCCAGTACTCTTTCCTGGAGAGTCCCATGAAGAGAGGAGCCTGGTGGGCTGTAGTCCATGGGGTCGCTAAGAGTTGGACACGACTGAACGACTTCACTTTCACTTTTCACTTTCATGCACTGGAGAAGGAAATGGCAACCCACTCCAATGTTCTTGCCTGGAGAAACCCAGGGACGGGGGAGCCTGGTGGGCTGCCATCTATGGGGCCGCACAGAGTCGGACAGGACTGAAGCGACTTAGCAGTAGCAGCAGCAGCATGGTGGTTCTACCTAGATAGCATATTCAAAAGCAGAGACATTACTTTGCCAACAAAGGTCCATGTAGTCAAGGCTATGGTTTTTCCTGTGGTCATGTATGGATGTGAGAGTTGGACAGTGAAGAAGGCTAAGCGCCAAAGAATTGATGCTTTGAACTGTGATGTTGGAGAAGACTCTTGAGAGTCCCTTGGACTGCAAGGAGATCCAACCAGTCCATTCTGAAGGAGATCAGCCCTGGGATTTCTTTGGAAGGAATGATGCTAAAGCTTAAACTCCAGTACTTTGGCCACCTCATGGGAAGAGTTGACTCATTGGAAAAGACTCTGATGCTGGGAGGGTTTGCGGGCAGGAGGAGAAGGGGACGACAGAGGATGAGATGGCTGGATGGCATCACTGACTCAATGGATGTGAGTCTGAGTGAACTCTGGGAGCTAGTGATGGACAAGGAGGCCTGGCGTGCTGGGATTTATGGGGTCGCAAAGAGTCTGACACAACTGAGTGACTGAACTGATGGTGGTTCTATTCTTAATTTTAACAGGATCCTCCATACTGTTTTCCATAGTGACTGTACCCGTTTACAAACTCACCAGCAGTTCACGGGTTTCTTTTCTCCACATCCACACCTGCATTTGTTATTGTTTTGATGCCTTTTTGATTATAGTCATTCTAACAGGTATGGAAGACAATTCATTTGTATTTTCTTAAAGACTTATGATGTTGAGCATATTTTCATGTACCTGTTGGTCTTTCCTATACCTTATTTGGGGGAAAGTTTTTTCAGGTTCTTTGCTCATTTTTAATTGAGGTATTTTGTTTTATTTTTATTGAGTTGTAATTTATTTATTTTTCATATCAATCCTTTACCAAGTAAAGGATTTACAAATATTCTTTTTATATCAGGATAATCCTCACATTGTAAAATGAGTTTGGAAGTGTTATCTTCAATTTTTTGGAAGAGTTTGAGAAATATTGATGCTAATTCTTCTTTAAATGTTTTGCAATCATTCTGTAGATTTCCTTTTCATTTTGTTGATGATTTCTTTTGCTCTGTAGAAGCTTTTTAATTTGATGTAGTCCATATGTTAATTTTGTTTCTTGTCCTTTCATTGTCATAGCGAAAATTCATTAAAAGACCTGTGTCAAGAAGTTTTATTCATATGTTTCTTTTAGGAGTTTTTTTGTGATTTGGAGTCTTACCTTTAAATGCATTTTGAGTTAATTTTTATAAGTAATATAAGATATAACTCCAGTTTCTTTTACATGTGAATAACCAATTATCCAAGCATAATTTATTAGAGAGATGTCTATTCTACATCATGTATTCTTGGGTGTCTTGTCAAATATCAGTTGACCATATATTCTCAGGCTTATTCCTATACTTCTGATTCATCTCATTGGTCTATTTGTCTGTTTTTATAACAATACTATACTTTTTTTTTTTGATATTTATTGCTTTATAGTGTAACTTGAAATTAGGAAGTGTGATGCTTCCTGCTTTATTCTTTTTTTCTCAGGATTTTTATTTATTTATTTGTTTTGGTTATTTGGGCATATTTAGTTTCTAGATAAATTTTGTTTTTTTCTACTTATGTAAGAATGTCATGGGAATCTTGATGGAAATTGCATTGAATCTATAGATGACTTTTTGGGCAACATTGACATTTTAACATTAATTCTTCTAATACATGAATGTGAAACTCCTTTCCATATATTCAGTTTATTTCATCAGTGTCTCATGGTTTTCAGAGTTGAGAACTTTTACCTCTTTAGTTCAATTGATCCTAAGCAACTTATTGTTTTTGATGTTATTGTAAATGGAATAAAACAACTTCATTTCTTTAAAAAAAAAATCATTGTTCAGGTATAGAAATGTTACTGATTATTGTGTTAATTTAAATATTGCAAGTTTACCAAATTTTCATTGACTGGATCCAATGATTTTTTGGTGATCTTTAAGATTCTCTTTCTATAAGATCATGTTACCTACAAATAGAGACAATTTTAGTTTTCTCTTTCCAATTTTCATACATGCGTGCATATATTTGTTTCGGTTACCTGATTGCTCTAGCCCGGACTTCTGGTATTATGTTAAGTGAAAGTGGTGAGAACTTGTCTTATTCCTGATCTTAGAAGAAAAACTTTCAACTTTGCATGACTGATAATAATGTTAGCTGTGGATCTGTTATATACAAACTTTATTATGCTGAGATATGTTTCTTCTATACCTAATTTGTTCAGAGGTTTTATCATGAATGGATGTTGAATTCTTTTGAATACTTTTTTTTTGCATTTTTGAGATGATCCTATGATTTTCTTTCATTTTATTAATTTGATATATAACACTGATTTATTTATATATGTTGAACCATTCCAGCATTTTTGCTTTCTGACATTCCAGGGATAAATCCCACTTGATAAAGGTACATTTTTTAGTAAGTTGATGAATTCAGTTTACTAGTATTTTGAGCAGTTTTGCATCTTTATTCATCAGGGATACTACCCTGTAATTTTCTTTTCTAGTAGTATCCTTTTCTGATTTTTGTATCTGGGTAATGCTCACATTGTAAAATGAGTTTGGAAGTGTTTATTCTCTTCAATTTTGGGGAAGAGTTTGAGAAATATTGATGTTAAATCTTCTTTAAAGGTTTGATAAAATTTACCAGTGAATTCATCAGGTTTTAGGCTTTTCTCCATTGTAGACAACAATGTTTTCCTTATAATGAGAGATTTTAAACTTTTTACTAGAGTTATGAGTGATTTATGTGCCACTATTGCCATAGCCTCAGAATCTAACTGTTACTATATATTTGCCATTACCAGTGAGATTTACACTGCCTTGTTATCTTTTTATAATGTTAATTAGTAAAGTTCTGCTTCCACTCAAAGAACACCCTTTAGTGTTTCTTGTAAGGCATATCTGGTGGTAATAAGCTCCTTCAGTTTTTGTCTACTTGGGAAAAGCCAAAGACAACAAGAAACACAAAAACCAGGACACCAGAGGACATTTTAGCCTCTAATACCATAGCTGAAGCTCATAGTAAATGTGGCCTGTCAACTCACACTAAAGGTCTGTCTCTCTGAGTTCTTTTTATCTGATACATCAGGTTCAACTTTCAAACAGAACTATCAAAAGACAACCTACAAAGGCAAAAAACACTGTTTAATGAATCAAAGAGAATATAAAAGCTAAAAGCAGATATTTCAGAGACTTTTGTGTTTTCAAACAAAATTTTTTAAATAGCATGAATAATATGTTAAGAGGTCAAATAGAAAAAGTGGAAGCCGTGCAAGAACAATATGAATAATGCAAGCAGAGAGATGCAAAGTCAAAAAACTCAAAAACTCAAAAAAGAATATAAAGGAAATGCTAGAAATCAAAAACACTAAGAGAAGTAAAGAATGCCTCTGATGGCTCATCAGCAGACAAGATGTGGAGAGGAAAGAATCCGTGAGCTTGAGGATATACCAGTAGAAACTTTCAAAATTTAAATGCAAAGAGAAAGAAAGAATCAAAATTTTGAATAAAATATTTAAGAACTAAGGGGAAATCACAAAAAGTGTAATGTATGTCATGAGAATACAAGAAGACATGAAAGAGAGAAATGGGTAGAAGTATTTGAAGTAATAAAGGCTAAAATTCTTCCAAATTTAATGACAGACAACTCATTCAGGAAGCTCAGAGAAAACAAGCAAGATAAATACCCTCAGATTCAGAACTGAATCAACAAATTGGGTTCAAACTGTTTAAAATCCAGACAAAAAGAAAAATTTATACAATGCTAGGGGGAAAACAAAAACAAAAAACCTGACATACAGAAGGAGAATAAGAATTACCTTGGATTTCTATTCAAAGTAATGCTACTCTTGTGTATGGAATACACATCTTATTTATCCAGTCAGTTGTTGATGTACATTAAGGCTGTATCCATTTCTTGACAACTGTAAATAGTGCTGTTGTGAATGTTGGATTGTATATATTTTGAATTAGTGTTTTCCTTTGAATTGTTGGATCATATGGTAATTCTATATTTAGCTTTGGGGCGCATCCTTACTATTTTCCATAGTGGGTGAACCAACCTACATTTCCACCAACAATGTACATGGGTTCCCTTTTTCCCACATTGTTGACAATGTTTGTTATTTGTGATCTTTTGGATGATAACCATTCTGACAGGTGTGAGGCAATATCTTATGGTTAAGACTTGAATTTCACTGATTGTGAGCAATGTTGAGAATTTTTTCATGTGTCTTTTGACCGTCTTCATTTTCTCACTAAAAAATATCTGTTCAATTATTCTGTTCATTTTCTAATAGAGTTGTATTTTTTTAGATGTTGAGTTGTATTTTTTTTAGATGTTGTAGAAGTTATTTATGGGGAAATTATAATTATGTGGTATTGTTGTTGTTTAGCAACTCAGTCATGTCTGACTCTTTGCAACCCCATGGACTGCAGCACACCATATATATGGTATGCTGCTACTGCTAAGTCACTTCAGTCGTGTCTGACTCTGTGCGACCCCATAGATGGCAGCCCACCAGGCTCCCCCATCCCTGGGATTCTCCAGGCAAGAACACTGGAGTGGATTGCCATTGCCTTCTCCAATGCATGAAAATGAAAAGTGAAAGTGAAGTTGCTCAGTCGTGTCCGACTCTTAGCGACCCCATGGACTTCAGCCTACCAGGCTCCTCCGTCTATGGGATTTTCCAGGCAAGAGTACTGGAGTTGGGTGCCATTGCCTTCCCTTATTGGGAATGATGATAGTCATATCGTTTGTAAATATTTTCTCCCATTCAATAGGTGGTGCTTTTGTTTTGTTAATAGTTTACTTTGCTGTGCAAATCTTTTCAGTTAGATTAGGTCCCATTTACTTTTGCTTTCATGTCCTTTCCCTTGAAAGAGTGTTCTGCCTACTTTTTTTTTCCCCTCTGATAGTTTTATGGTATCTGTTCTATATTTAGGTCTTTAATCCATTATGACTTTATTTTTACATATAGTGTTAGAGAATATTCTAATATAATTTTTTAATTTTTAGTGTAGTTGATCTACAATGTTGTGTTAATTTTGCTATACAGAAAAAGTGTATATACACACACACATTCTTTTAATATTCTTTTTCATTAAGGTTTATCTCAGGATATTGAATATAGTTTCATGTACTATACAGTAGACTCTTGTTGTTTATATATAATATTTTGGATCTGCTAACCCCAAACTTCAAGTCCATTCCTCTCCCACTCTCTCTCCACTTTGGCAACCACAACTTTGTTCTCCATGTCTATGAGTTTGTTTCTGTTTGATAGATAGGTTCATTTGTATCATATTTTAGATTCCAAATATAAGTGATATCATTTGGCATTTGTCTTTCTCTTTCTGGGTGTCCCTGGTGGCTCAGAGGTTAAAGCATCTGCCTGCAATGCGGGAGACCTGGGTTCGATCCCTGGGTCGGGAAGATCCCCTGGAAAAGGAAATGGCAACCCACTCCAGTACTCTTGCCTGGAGAATCCCATGGACAGAGGAGCCTGGTGGGCTACAGTTCACAGGGTCCCAAAAAGTCGGACACGACTGAGCGACTTCACTTTCATTTTCACTTTCGGACTTACTTCACTAGGTATGCTAATCTCTAGATCCATGCATGTTTCTGCAAATGGCATGATTTCATCCTTTTTTATGGTTGAGTAATATTCCATTGTGTATATGTACCACATCTTTATCCACTCATCTGTTGATGGACATTTAGGTTGTTTCTATATCTTGACTATTGTGAATATAGTGCTGCTATGAATATAGGGGTGCATGTATTTTGAGGATTGTAATTTTGTCTAAATATATGCCCAGGAATGGGATTTCCAGATCATATAGAAATTCTATATTTAATTTTTGAGAAATCTGCACCAATTTACATTCCCACCCATGGTGTCTGAGGTTTCCTTTCCTCCACACCCTCTACAGAATTTTTTATTCCTAGAATTTTTAATGAGGGTCATTCTGACAGGTGTAAGGTGGCACCTCATTGTAGGTTTGATTTTCATTTCTCTAATAATTAGTGATGCTGAACATCATTTCATGTGTATATTAACCTTATGTATGTCTTCTTTGGAGAAATGTTTAGGTCTTCTCTTCATTTTTTGTTTGGGTTGATTTTTTGCTGTTAAGTTGTATAAGTTGACTTCATATTTTTGAAAATAAGTTCTTGTCAATCTCATTGCAAGACAATCCCAGTTTGTAGGTTGTATTTTTGTTGTTTATGGTTTCTTTTGCTGTGCAAATGCTTGTAAATAGGTCCCATTCGTTTTTGTTTTTATTTCTGTTGCATTGGAAGACTGCCATAAGAAAACAGTGGTTTGATTTATGTCAATGAATGTTTTGCCTATTATCTCTTCTAGGAGTTTTATGGTGCCGTGTCTTATGTCTAAGTCTTTAGGCATTTTGAGTTTGTTTTTGCGTATGGTGTGAGCACATGCTTTAATTTCACTGATTTCCATGCAGCTGTCCAACTTTCTCAACAAGACTTGCTGAAGAGGTTTTTTGTTTCCCATTGTATAGTCTTGTTTCCTCTGTCAAAGATTAATTGATTGCAAGTGTCTGGGGTTATTTCCGTTCTCTCTATCATGTTGCACTGATCTGTTTCTGTTTATGTCAGTACCATACTATTTCATTGCCCTGGTTTTACAGTGCAGTCTGAATATATATTCAATATTATCCATGGCTTATTTATTCTCCATTTGCCCTTTATTCTGAAATCTCAAGACTTCTATATTGATGTTATTCCACTCATGTGTCATTAGCAATATTCTGACCAAAAATGTCATGTCTTACAAAAGAAAAAGGAATGATGTCTTCTCACTTCAGTATGCTACTCATTCTGCCAAGTCAAAGAGAAGTAGAAAATAATTTTTAACTAATAGAGAAAATAAAGCAAAAATATAAATAAAATTTACCACCTCCATTTCAAATTATGAATAAGACAAGAAATGATTTTGTAGATAAATTGTAGTTTTTTAAAAGCGTATACACACATACTGATATACTTTTAACATCTATACTAATTGAAAAGTTTTGACAAAAGGATTTTTTAAACTTTCATAAATAACAGAAAAATTTTGTTGAAAGTATCTGATATAGATATATATGACATATACTTATAGATAGATATAGATATAGATGACAAAAATAATTGATTACTTTAGCAACAATTTATAGCTACCAGGATTTTGAACATTATAAGATGGTCTATATAACACAAAATGTGGGAAAAGGGAATATTAACATACTGCTAGTGGAAATATAAATTATTATAGCATTTAGTATAAGTTCTAAGTAAGTAATCAGTAATTTCTATCTTGGAAAATATTTCATAATACATAAAAGTCACAAGTACATAAGTGTGTCTGATACTATTTATTTTGTCCAGTTTCCTTCTAAACTATTTCTAACATTCAAAGGTTTGCATTCTATGATACTTGGGATAAAGATAGTATTTTAAGGTCTGTAAGCTCAGACTGTAAAGAATCTGCCTGCAATGCAGGAGACACAGATTCATTCCCTGGGTTGGGAAGATATCCTGGAGAAGAGAATAGCTATTCACTCCAGTATTCTTGGGGCTTTCCTGGTGGCTCAGAAGGTAAAGAATCTGCCTGCAATGCAGATGCCACTGAGCAACTAAGACTTTCATTTTCAAGGTGGATGAATTTGTGCAGGCTTTATTTGCAACTGAAGCATTCAGAGAGGAGAACATTAAAAAAGACACCAATTTTGCTCATATTAATTTTGGAAAAAATCAGCATAGTTCTGACATCAAAAGTTTTAAGGAAAGTTTCCTGATTTTAGGTTATACATGGCAGCAGTGGCAGTAGCTTACTGGATAGCATATTCTTTTTTTCATTTGTTTGTTTTTTTCATGTGGTGTTCTTCCTGGAGACTTAGGTTAGTGATATTTTAACCCTCTCACTGATCCTGGAAGATTATATTAATACATGTTTATTATGTATATGTTTATAGGTATATCTTCAAATACATACACATATATTCATTAAATTCCTTTACATGCATTAAGAGTGATATATGTTATCTGTAATTAAGAATATTTATTAATATAGAAATTAGGACAATAAACATTTAAGGGATAGGGATTTGTATTGGTTTCCAATCAGTTAGTTTTGTTGGAAATGAGGATCCAGTTTCAGCAAAGAAACTTGATAAATGTTGGCACTCAGTGATCAATCAGTGGCATATTTATACAGTCAGATGTGATCATCTAGAATAATGTGTGTATTGAAGCAAAGCTTTGAAAGACTGAGAGACTGGAAACAGTAGACTAGCATGAGGTTCAGTTTACTCACTCATTTGTGTCTGATTCTTAGCAACCCCATACCCTGCAGCATGCCCGGCTTCCCTGTCCATCACCAACTCCTGGAGCTTGCTCCAACTCATGTCCATTGAGTCAGTGATGCCAAAGAAACACCTCATCCTCTGTCATCACGTTCTCCTCCTGCTTTCAATTTTTCCTAGCATCAGGGTCTTTCCCAATGAGTCAGTACTTTGCATCAGGTGGCCAAAGTACTGGAGCTTCAGCTTAAGCATCAGTCCTCCCAGTGAATATTCAGCACTGATTTCCTTATTAACTAGTTTGATCTCTTTGCAGTCCAAGGGACTCTGAAGAGTCTTCTCCAACACCATAGTTCAAAACCATCAATTCTCTGGTGCTCACCTTTCTTTATGGCCCAACTGTCACTTCTATAAATGACTACTGGAAAAGCCATAGCTTTGACTAGACAGACCTCTGTTGGCCATGCTTTTCTGTTCTTCACTATCTCCTGGAGTTTTCTCAAACTCATCTCCATTGAGTCAGTGATGCTATCCAATCGTCTCTTCCTCTGCCACCCCCTTCACTTCTTACCCTCAACCTATCCCAGCATCAGGGTCTTTCCTAAGGAGTTGGCTGTTTGCCTCAGGTGCACAAAGTATGGGAGCTTCAGCATCAGTCCTTCCAATGAACATTCAGGGTTGATTTCTTTTAGTATTGACTGATTTGATCTCCCTGCTATGCAAGAGACTCTCAAAAGTCTTATCCAGCACCACAATTTTAAATCTAGACAGCATATTAAAAAGCAGAGACATCAATTTGCTGACAAAAGTCCATGTATTCATGCATTTTATAAAGTTCATTCTTTAACTGATTCAATTTTTTTTCTCCATTACTAAATAAACTCAAAAGTTAAAAAAAAATTGCAAAGTAAATGTCTACAAACAAAATAGGTATAAGTATATGAGAAAATATTTTAACAATAAATATATTTTACACCCTAAATGATTATATTCTTAGTTCAAGTGAATATTGAAGGAAAGCTTATCTTTGTATCTATTTTAAAAATCAATTTGTGTTTTTAATGATAATATATTAAATATTAGTACTATATGTTTCAAACACTATGCAAAACTATATTAGGAAATAAGTTATATTCCATGTCTTATAAAATAATGCTGATGTTACCTGGAATCAAAAGTACTACTAAGAAAGAGATATATTGAAATGGAAATTAAAAATTTATGTTCTACTTTAACTTGGGTTCGTTTTCTTTTTTAATATTTATTTTATATTGGAATATAGTTGATTTACAATGTTGTATTAGTTTCTGGTGTACAACAGTGATTCAGTTATATATATATACACACACCTATTCTTTTTCAATAATTTTCCCATTTTAGGTTATTAGAGAAGATTGAATATAGTTCCTTGTGCTGTACAGCAGGTACTTGTTGGTTATCAATTTTAAATGTAATAGTATGTATATGTCAATCACAAAATCTCAATCTGTCCCTCAACTCCCACTTTCCCCTTTGGTAACTGGAAGTTTGTTTTCTGAGCCTGTGCCTCTGTTTCTGCTTTGTAAATAAGTACAATTATATCAACTTTTTTAGATTACACTCATAAGCAATATCATATGATATTTGTCTTTCTCTGTCTGACTTACTTTGTTTAGTATGAAAATCTCCAGGTCCATCCATGTAGCTGCAAGGACATTATTTTGTTCTTTTTTATGCCTGAGTAATACTCCAATGTGTATGTGTATCTCCTTTATTCATTTATCTGTTAATGAACATTTATCTTGCTTCTGTGTCTTCACTATTCTAAACAGTGTTGCAGTGAATATTAAGGTTCATGTATTATTTTGAACCATGTTTTTCTCTAGATATATGCTGAAGAATGAGTTTGCTGGATCACATGGTAACTCTATTTTTTTAGTTTTTTAAGGAAACGCCATACTGTTCTCCACATGGATTTACCAGTTTGCATTCTCAGCTATAGCACAAGAGGGCTCCCTTTTCCCTGTCCAGCGTTTATTGTGTGTAGATATTTTGACGATAGTCATTCTGACCCTGTGAGGTGATAATCTCATTGTAGTTTTGATTTACTTTTCTCTAATAATTAGTCATGTTGAGCATCTTTTCACATGCCTCCTGGCCATTTGCATGTATTCTTTGGAGAAATGTCTCTATAGGTTTTCTACTATGTTTTGATTGGTTTGCTTGTTTTCTTTTTTTGATATTGACCTGCATGAGTTATTTGTATTTGAAGATTAATCCCTTGCTGGTTGCATTGTTTGCAAAATTTTCTCCTATTTGTGGGTTGTCTTTTCCTTTTGTTTATGGTTTCCTTTATTGTGCAAAAGCTTTTGAATTTAACTAGATCTCACTTGTTTTTGTTTTTATTTCCATTGCTCTCTAGGAGACAGATTAAAAAAGATATCATTTGATATATGTCAAATTTCATGTTTTATATCAAATTTTCCTTTGTTTTCCTCTAAGTTTTATGATATTCCATTTTATTTTATTTATTATTTTTTTAATTTATTTTATTTTTAAACTTTAATTTTTAATTTTTAAAAATTAAACTTTAATTAAAAAAAAAACTTTAAACTTTTAATTTTTAAACTGCCAAAGTTCTTTAATCCATTTTGAGTTTTTGTGTAT
>NW_011495085.1:3984592-3992825 GCF_000754665.1 Bison bison bison
ATGTTATACTTTCATTGCTTTACATGTAGCTGTCCCATTTTCCCAGCAACATTTACTGGGGTGATTGTCTTTTCTCCATTGTATAGTTTCACCTCCTTTGGCATAGATTAATTGACCATATGTGCGTGGGTTTATTTCTGGGCTTTCTATCCTGTTTTATTGATCTTTATTTCTCTTTTTTTGTGCCAGTATCATACTGTTTTGATGACTGTAGTATAGTCTAAAGTCAGAGAGCCTAATACCTCACCTGTTTTTTCTTTCCTAAGATTGCTTTGGTTACTTGGAGTCTTTTGTGTCTCTATAGAAATTTTACAATTTATCATAACACTTCCATGAAAGAAGCCATTGATAATTTGGTAAAGATTGCATTGAATTTCTAGATTGTGTTAGGTAGTATAGTCACTTTTAGAGTATTGATTTTTCCAGTCCAAAAATATAGCTATATCTTTTAATCATTTTTTATATTTTATGTGGAAAAATATCTTCAAGGATATAAACAAATTTAAAAAGTTACACATTTTGGGAATTGCCTTAATACTTTCACTGCATCTGCAAACATACCAGGCTATTAGAAATTGTAGTGCAGAAACATTCTATTGCTCTCAGTATTTTTTAAAGTTTATCTTGGATAGGATAGTACTCTAATATATATAAAATTTTGACTAATTAGTATGAAATTAATTTGACAAATGACAAATATGACATTTATCATGATAAAATATTTATCTACTTGCATTTTTATATCTTTATTAATTTAAATAGTATTTCCCCCAAATTATTCATGTTCGTGAAAGTGAAAGTCGCCCAGTTGTGTCTGACTCTTTGCAACCCCATGGACTATTCAGTCCATGGAATTCTCCAGTCCAGAATACTGGAATGGGTAGCCTTTCCCTTCTCCAGGAGATCCTCCCAACCCAGGGATCAAATCCAGGTCTGCCACATTGCAGGCAGAGTCTTTACCAGCTAAGCCACAAGGGAAGCCCAAGGATACTGGAGTGGGTAGTCTATCCCTTCTTCAATGGGTCTTCCCTTACCAGGAATCAAACCAGGGTCTCCTGCATTGCAGGTAGATTTTTTTACCAACTGAACTATTGCAAACTAATCATGTTTGCAAGCATCTCTAATTCTTAGTAATAAACACATAATACATTCATGCAATTTACCTTGTTAACTTATTTAATGTTTCTCATGTTTAATATAATTGAGTTATTTCTTATTACTTAAAAAAAGTTTGAATTGCTTATTTCTTTACTTTGGTTTCTTTGATACTTTTATCTTGCTAATGAAATTCCAATATATTTTAATTTTCTAATATTAAAATAATTAACTTTATGAATTTATGCTTGCTATATTTTTCAATTCTTAATTTTATCCCAATTTTCAGTTCAGTTCAGTCACTGAGTCATATCTGACTCTATTCGACCCCATGGACTGCAGCATGAAGGCTTCCCTGTCCATCACCAACTCCTAGAGCTTGCTAAACTCATGTCCATTGATTCTGAGATGCCATCCTACCATCTCATCTTCTGTTGTCCCCTTCTCCTCCTGCATCAGTCTTTTCCAGTGAGTCATTTCTTCACATCAGGTGGCCAAAGTATTGGAGTTTCATCTTCAGCATCAGTTTTTCCAATGAAAATTCAGGACTGGTTTCACTTAGGATGGACTGGTTTGATCTCCTTGTCCAAGGGACCCTCAAGAGTCTTCTCCAACACCACAGTTCAAAAGCTCAGCTTTCTTTTTGGTCTAACTAGTTCTCACATCCATACATGACTAGTGGAAAAACATAGCTTGATTAGACCAAACTTTGTCAGCAATAAATGTCTCTGCTTCTTAATAAGGTGTCTAGGTTTGTCATAACTTTTCTTCCAAGGAGCTAGCGACTTTTAATTGCATGGCTGCAATCACCGTCCACAGTGATTTTGGAGCCCAAGAAAATAAAGTCTCTCACTGTTTCCACTGTTTCCCCATCTATTTGCCATGAAGTGATGGGAACAGCATGAAGTGATGCCACCTGATGTGAGGAAGTGTCTCATTTGAAAAGACCCTGATGCTGGGAAAGATTGAAGGAGGGAGGAGAAGGGGACAACAGAGGATGAGGTGGTGGGATGGCATCACAGAATCAATGGACATGAGCTTTAGTAAACTCCGGGGGTTGGTGGATGAACAGGGAAGCCCATTGTGCTGCAGTCCATGTGGTCACAAAGAGTTGGACATGACTGAGTGACTGAACTGAACTGATGGGACCAGATGCCATGATCTTCTTTTTTTGAATGTTGGGTTTTAAGCCAGCTTTTTCACTCTGCTCTTTCACTTTCAAAAAGGGACTATTTCCTCTTCACTTTCTGCCATAAGGGTGGTGTCATTGGCATATCTGTGGTTATTGATGTTTCTTCCTGCAATTTTGAGTCCAGCTTGTGCTTCATCCAACCTAATATATTCCATGATGTAATCTGCATATAAGTTAAATAAGCAGGGTGACAATATACACCCTTGACATACTCCTTTCCCAATTTGAAACCAGTCTGTTGTTCCATGTTGAGTTCTAACTGTGGCTTCTTGACCTGCATACAGATTTCTCAGGAGGCAGGTAAGGTGGTCTGGTATTCCCATCACTTTAAGAATTTTCCACAGTTTGTAGTGATCTACACAGTCAAAGGCTTTGGTGCAGTCAATAAAGCAAAAGTAGATATTTTTCTGCAACTCTCTTGCTTTTTCTATGATCCAACAGATGTTGGTAATTTGATCTCTGGTACCTCTGCCTTTTCTAAATCCAGCTTGGACATCGGAAAGTTTTTGGTTCACATACTGTTGAAGCCTGGCTTAGAGAATTTTGATCATTACTTTGCTAGCATGTGAGATGACTGCAATTGTGTGGTAGTTTGAACATTCTTTGGCATTGTCTTTCTTTGAGATTGGAATGAAACCTGGATCTTTTTCAGTCCTGTGGCCACTGCTGAGTTTTCCAAATTTGCTGGCAAATTGAATACAGCACTTTCATCTCTAAGGATTTGAAATAGCTCAATTGGAATTCTGTCACCTCCAATAGCTTTGTTCACAGCGATGCTTCCTTATGCCCACTTGACTTCGCATTCCAGAATGTTTGGCTCTAGGTGAGTGATCACTCCATCGTGGTTATCTGATTCATGAAGATCTTTTTTGTATAGTTCTCATGTGTATTCTTGCCACCTCTTCTTAATATCTTCTGCTCTGTTCAGTCCATACCTTTTCTGTCCTTATTGTGCAAATCTTTGCATGAAATATTCCCTTGGTATCTCTAATTTTCTTAAAGAGATCTCTAGTCTTCCCATTCTATTGCTTTCCTCTATTCCTTTGTATTGATCACTTAAGAAGGCTTTCTTATTTCTCCTTTTTCTTTGGAACTCTGCATTCAGATGTCTATATCTTTCCCTTTCTCCTTTGCCTTTAGTTTCCAAATTTATTGATATATAATTACATATAGCATTGTATTAGCTTATGATATACAGATACTGATTTGTTATATGTAATATTGCAAATGATGACTCCAATAATTTTGGTTAACATGTAACATCTCACATTGTTACACATTTTTTATGTCATATAAATTTTGAATTTTACTCTTAGAATTTCAGATGTAAAATACAGCTTTATTAACTCTAGTCATCTACTATGCATTATATTGCTAGAATTAGTTGTCATAACTTCCCTAGTGGCTCAGATGGTAAAGCGTCTGCCTACAATGCAGGAGACCCGGGTTCGATCCCTGGGTCGGGAAGATCCCCTGGAGAAGGAAATGGAAACCCACTCCAGTATTCTTGCCTGGAAAATCACATGGACGGAGGACCCTGGTTGGCTACTGTCCATGGGGTCACAAAGAGTCGGACACGACTGAGCGTCTTCACTATCTGTCTATCTATTGCTGTAAGTTAGGACCTTTTGTGTACCTTGTTCTATTTCCCCTGCCCCCAGACCCTTCCTCTGGCAATCACACCAATCTGTTTTCTGTTTATTTGAGTTTGCTCATTTGCTTGTACTTTGCTTATTTGTTTTCTTCAGTTCAGTAGCTCAGTCATGTCTGACTCTTTGCGACCCCAGGGACTGCAGCATGACAGGCTTCCCTATACATCACCAACTCCCAGAGCTTGCTCAACTCATGTCCATTGAGTCAGTGATACCATCCATCCATCGCATCCTCTGTCGTCCCCTTCTCCTCCTGCCTTCATTCTTTCCCAGAATCAGGGTCTGTTTTCTTAAATTCTACGTATAAGTGTGATCACACAGTATTTGTTATTTTTTGTTTGTTTGTTTCACATATTCACTTAGCATCATGTCCTCTTGTCCACTCATATTTGTTTCAAAAGACAAGAACTCCTTTAAAAAATATTTGAATGGGGTTGACTTACAATGGTGCATTAGTTTCTACTGTACCATAAGGTGAATCAGTTATCATGTACATATATACACTTTTTTTTAGATCTTTTTACCATATAGGTCATTACAGAGTATTGAGAAGATTTCCCTATTCTATCCAGCAGGTCTTTATTAATTATCTATCATATATGTGTATATATATATATATATATATAGTAGTGTATATACATCAATTTCAATCTCCCAATTTATCCCTCTCCCCTTTCCCCCCATGGAAACCATAAGTTTGTTTTCTACATCTGTGACTCTATTTCTGTTTTGCAAACAAGTTTATTCCATTTTATAAATAAGTTTACTGTTCAGTTTAGTTCAGTCACTCAGTCATGTCCAACTCTTTGTAACCCCATGGACTGCAGCATGCCTAGCCTCCTTATCCATAACCAACTCCTGGGGTCTAACTCAATGAAACTATGAGCTCTGCCATGTAGGGCCACACAAGATGAATGGGTCATGGTGGAGAGTTTCTGACAGAATGTGCTCCATTGGAGAAAGGAATGGCAAACCACTTCAGTATTCTTGCCTTGAGAAGCTCACGGACAGTATTAAAAGTTTACTGTACCATTTTGTAAATTCCACATATAGGTAAGGTCATATGATATTTGTCTTTCTCTGTTTGAAGCAAGCTTCACTCAGTGTGACAATCTCTAGATCTATCCATGTTGCTGCAAATGACATTATTTTTTTCATTTTTATGGCTAATATTCCACTGTTTATATGTACCCCATCTTCTTTATCCATTCTCTTTTGATGAAATAGAATTTCCTTTTTAATTTGGCACAATATTGCATTGTGTGTGTGTGTGTATGTGTGTATGTGTATACACATGTATATCTCTCTGTGTGTATATACATATGTCTATATGTGTATTGCTGTAAGTACCACAGTGTTGGAGAAGACTCTTGAGAGTCCCTTGGACTGTAAGGAGATCAAATCAGTCAATCCTAATGAAATCAGTCCCGAATATTTATTGGAAGGACTGATGGCTGAAGGTGAAGCTCCAATATTTTGGCCACATGATATGAAGAATTGACTCATTGGAAAAGACCCTGATGCTGGGAAAGACAGAAGGCAGGAGGAGAAGGGGATGACAGAGGATGAGATGATTGGATGGCATCACCGACTTGGTGGATATGAGTTTGAACAAGCTCTGGGAGTTGGTGATGGACAGAGAAGCCTGGCGTGCTGCAGTCCATGGGGTCGCAGAGTCAGACACAAATGAGTAACTGAAGTGAACTGAAATGTATGCATTTTATTTATAAATTATAGTAGATGTTAAAGACTGAGTGACTGAACTGATATATGCACTACTGTGTGCTAAGTCACTTTGGTGCACTTTGGTGGAGTCCTATGCTTTGCGATCCTATGGACTGTAGCCCACCAGGCTCCTTTGTCCATGGATTCTCCAGGCAAGAATACTGGCGTGGGTTGCCATGCCATCTTCCAGAGGATCTTCCCGACTGAGGAATCAAACCTGTATTGGAGGCAGATTCTTTACAACTGAGCCACAAGTGAAGCTATATATATATATATATATATATATATATATATATATCCAGGGACACTTGTTTCTATACATTGGGTATTGTAAGTAATGCTGCAATAAACATGGGGGCGGGGCGGAGATATCTCTTTGAGAATGTTTGAGATTTCTTTTCTTCAGATCTACACCCATAAAAAGAATTCCCAGATCATATGGTATTTCTATTTTTAATTTTTTAATTTCTTGAAGCACCTCCACACTGTTTTATACAGTTGCTACACCAATTTCCATTCCCACTAAGTTCAAAAAGGTCTCAGCTTGTTCATCACATCCTCAACACATTTGTTATATCTTCTTTTGGATAATACTCATTCTAACAGGTATGAGGCACTATCCATTGTTGTTTTTATTTGCTTTACCCTGATTATTAATAACATGAGCATGTCTCCATGTATCAGTCTTCCATCTGTATGTCCTCTTTGAAGAAGTGTTTTTTAAATTCCTCTGCCCATTGATAATTAAACTTTTGCTATTTTTTGCTATATACATATAGGATATTAACCCCTAATGAGATATGTGTTGCAAATATTTTCTCACATTACATAGGTTTCCTTTTCATTTTGTAGATGGTTTCTTTTGCTATGCAGAAGCATTTTAGTTTGATGTAGCCTAACTTATTTCTTTTTATTTTGTTGCCTTTGCTTCTGATGTGAAAATTTAAAAACTTATTGCTAAGATTGGTGTCAAGGGACTTACACTTTAGATTTTCTTCTAGTTTTACACTTGCAAATTTTATGTTCAGGTCTTTAATCTATGTTCTATTGGTTTCTGTTATTAGGGATATTGCTGACCAATTTCTCTAAACCATTTATTGATAAATTTATTCTTTCCATATTATATATTTTGGGTTCTTTCACTGTGAATTATGATGACCATATATGTGTGGGTTTATTCCTGGGCTTTTTAATCTGATCCACTGTTAGGGAGGTGGCTTCACTTGTAGCTCAGTCAGTAAAGAATCTGCCTGCAATGCAAAAGACCCAGTTTCGATTTCTAGGTTGGGAAGATCCCCTGGAGAAGAAAATGACAATCCACTCCAGTATTCTTGCTGGGAGAGTCTCCGGGGTATAGGAGCCTGGCAGGCCATAGTCCATGGGGTTGCAAGAGTCAGATACGACTTTGCAACTAACCCAACACCACCACCATTGTTAGGAAATTAAATAGTCTTGTTTAGGCTTCACTTCACTTTTCACTTTCATGCTTTGGAGAAGGAAATGGCAACCCACTCCAGTGTTCTTGCCTGGAGAATCCCAGGGACAGGGGAGCCTGGTGGGCTGCCGTCTCTGGGGTCGCACAGAGTTGGACACGACTGAAGCGACTTAGCAGCAGCAGCAGGCTTCAGAGACAAAGCAGAGTAGGTCTCTGGCCTTGCCTCTCACCTCCCTGGACACTTTCCTGACTGTGAGTGACCGCCAGCTGTGAATTCAGGACTTGCAACACCACAGATAAGATAAGGAATGAATCTTGAGATTGTTGAGTTCCAGGAGGAGGGCTGGACAACAAAGCCCTGGGCTTAACAACATTCCAAGTTTTACACATTAACATGAAATCAGAGCTGCTGTTTACTTATAGGTTGATGGTGATATCCATTTGCATCCTGAGATTATAAGCAGGAACCTGAACTAGGATCTTTGACATCTCACCCATGGAGCAGACACATTGCTTGGGACGTTTTCCCAGTTGGGACTTGAGATGTGCTGTGTCATGGGACTTCCCAGCAGTATTTGATTCTGGATGTTGGTCAAAACCGAATTTTGTGATGTATGCTCTGCTGTTTCTATTTTTCTTTTCTTTTAATGTTAGTATATTAAAAGTAAGCTAGGTAATTCTTTAATACATATTTGTATTCTTTATTTGTATATAATGAGTGGCTTACTTTGTTAACAAATCCTTTGAACCTGAGATGAAAGTGAAAGCTTTCAACAAAACATCCATTTATCTATGTGTCTATATTTATGCCAGCGCCATTTTCTTTTGATGACTAGATTTATATTTTGAAATTAGGAAGCAGGATGCCTCCAACTTTGTTGATCTTGCTGAGGATTACTTTGGGTATTTGGAATCTTTTGGAGTTCCATGCCACAACTGCCAGTACTATGTTGACTAAAAGTAGCAAGAATGGTCCCCCTTGATTAGTTCCTGATCTTAATGGCATCCCACTCCAGTACTCTTGCCTGGAAATCCCATGGATGGAGGAGCCTGGAAGGCTGCAGTCCATGGGGTCGCTAAGAGTTGGACACGACTGAGCGATTTCACTTTCACTTTTCACTTTCATGCATCAGA
>NW_011495085.1:3992925-3996856 GCF_000754665.1 Bison bison bison
ATGGCAAGCCACTCCAGTGTTCTTGCCTGGAGAATCCCAGGGACGGGGGAGCCTGGTGGGCTGCTGTCTATGGGGTCACACAGAGTCGGACATGACTGAAGTGACTTAGCAGCAGCAGAAGCAGCAGATAAAGTGCTTTCAACATTTCACCATTAAATATGGTGTTGCTTGTGGACTTGTTTTATATATCCTTTATTTTGCCAATGTAGGTTGTCTGTATACCTAGTTTGAGAACTTTTATGAATGGGTGTCGAATTTTATCGGAAGCTTTTTCTGCATCTTTGAGATGATAGTGTAATTTTAAACTTTTATTAGTGTGATTTATCATAATGATTAATTTTCAAATGTTGAGTCATTCTAACATTTGTGAAATAAATCCTGCTTGATTGTGGTGTATAATCATTTTAATATATTGTTGTATTTGGTTTGCTAATATTTTGTTAATGATTTTTAAATCCATAATACAGTAGTATTGGTCTGCAATTTTTTGTATCAAGGTAATGCTGGGGTCCTAAAATAGTTTGGAAATATACCTTCTTCACCCAACTTTTAAGAATTTCTGAAGGATTGCCATTAATTATTTTAATGTTTCATAAAACTCATCAATTAAAACATCTGATCAAGTTATTTTTTTGGAAGATTTTGAGTATTAATCTTATTACTAGCAATTGGTTTAAATTTTTATTTTATTTTCAAAAACAGCATCAATAGGTAGTATGGTTTAAGTGTTTCTTCAAGTGTATTAGTTTTTTGGCCAATATTTGCTTATGGTAGTCTCTGTTGATCCTTTATATTGTATGGTTTCATTTGTAATGTCTCCCTTTCATTTCCAATTTTATTTGAGTTCTTTCTCTTTATTTCCTGGTAGGTATAGCTAAAAGTTTCTCTACTTTATCTTTTAAAATAACTACTTCTTACTTTCTCTGATTTTTTTCTATTGTATGTTTAGTCTCCATTTATTTATTTCTACTATTACATTTTATATTTCCTCCCCCTACCAACTTTGGCCTTAGTTTCTTCTACTAACTTTGACCTATACTTTCTTAAGGTATAAAGTTGGCCTGTTTGAGATCTTTGAAGTGAAAGTGAAAGTGAGGTTGCTCAGTCGTGTCCGACTCTGCAACCCCATGGGCTGTAGCCTACCAGGCTTCTCCATCCATGGGATTTTCCAGGCAAGAGTATCGGAGTGGGTTGCCATTTCCTTCTCCAGGGGATCTTCCTGGCTCAGGGATCAAACCTGGGTCTCTTGCATTGCAGGCAGATGCTTTACTCTCTGAGCCACTGTCAGGAAGCATTTAACAGGAGGCTTCCTGTGTGCTGTTTTGGATCTGTCATGAATCCTCTGTTCTTTATTAAGTCCTGAATATTCAGGAATTAAGAGGAGTGGCAAACTGCTCCTGGGGCTGAGGAATGCATGCATTTCCTTCATTGGTTTTTCCATATGGTGATAAGTAACCATTTTTGATCCTCTTCCTTTTTATGAACCATATAGTAAAAGTGATTATTTACAACCCTCTCTCTTTGATATGGATTGCCTTATGTTTACTTGATAATTTGTAAGTCTTGATACTTAATAATTTGTAAGTCTGCACTTTTGATCTTTACTTTACTTGATAATATTAAACTATCAAGTAAAGATCTTTTTTTTATCAAGTAAAGTTATCAATATTATCAAGTAAAGTAAAGATCTTTTTCTCTTGATAATCTTTACTTAACAATTAAAGATAATTTGATCTTTACTTAATAATTTTTTATCTTTACTTGATAATTTGTAAGTCTGGACTTTTGATCTTTATCTTTGCTGAACAAAGCTACCTTGTAAGACAGTATATATATTCACACTATGTTGAATAAAACACGTGTTCCATCAGAGCTTGGGTCCCTGTGTCTTTCTTTCTTTCTCTCTCTCTCAAGCTAATTCTTTGGAGCGCAGAAGCCCTCTGAGCTCACTTTCTTGCTCGGGCTTGTAAGACCCTCGTGAGAGGGTGCCCTGTGCCTATGTGAAGCAGTGCAAGCCCCGTGTCAAGGGCTTTACTGGTTTTCTGCATAAACCAAGGAACATCAGCCTCTTTCTCTCTCTCTTTTACTTTCTTATTGTCGACTCCAGACCACCAGGTTCCAGTCCATTAAAGGACCTCAACAAGCCACCATTTGAAATCTTACTTCTTTCTTAATGTAGGCATTTATGACTATGATGTCCCTCTCTAAAATGCTTCTGCTATATATAGTAAATTTTGATGTGATATATTTATATGTATTTGTCTCAAGGTATTTTTGTAAAATTTCTCTTTTGACTTCTTTTTTGATCCAATGGCTGTTTATTCTCCAAATATTTATGGATTTTCCAGTTTTCTTTTTGTAATTGATTTCTAGTTTTACATTTATGTAAGAACACGTGCTTAATCTGATTTCAATCTTCTTTCATTTGTCAAGACTTATTTTGTGGTCCCATCTGTGATCTTGGAGAGTGTCCAGGTGTAACTGAGAAAATGTATTCTCCAGAGGTTGGATGGCATTTTCTGTACAATCTGTTAAGCCCTTCAGGTATAATGTGTTCTTTAAATCCAATGTTTCTTTACTAATATTTCTGTCTAGATGTCTATCCATTGCTGAAAGTGGAATATTCAAGTGAGGTATTATTCTATTGCCACTGGAAAAGAGGGAGGTATTAAATTTTGTTTTCTAAAAATTGTTTTTTTCAAGTCTTTTCCTGAGATATAACTCTAAACCCTTCTGATTTTCAAAGTGGTAGTACTGTATTATTCTTCTGACTTTATGCTAGTGATTAATGGTAGTCTCAGGATGGACACTTTATAATCACATGGTTGGTCTTTTCAGCATAGTCTCAGGCTTCTAGACCTGACATGGAATAAAAATGCAGTAGGTCTGCTTTCTAGACCTTCCTAGATTTACCTGATGTGTCCATTCATTTGGCTGGTCATATTTGTACCACTTAAAATAAAACAATATTAGTAAATATATCACGTTTCTGAGTTCTGTCATTGTACTGAAGTATCAAACCTGAGGACATATGCAGCTTCTGAATTTATATTCAGTTGCTGAGAAGTGCCTGTGGCCTGGAGACCCCCAAAACTGTGGTTTTCATCTAAAGTAAGGATGGTCTTAGAAAACCATACCCTTAAACCTTGGAATCTGTACTAACTCTGAGTGGTTAGCATAATAATTCTTTGAGAAATATTGATAAAATTAAATAAAAGTATAGATATTTTACATATATTGCCGCTGCTGGTGCTGCTGCTAAGTCGCTTCAGTCGTGTCCGACTCTGTGCAACCACATAGATGGCAGCTCACCAGGCTCCGCCATCCCTGGGATTTTCCAGGCAAGAACACTGGAGTGGGTTGCCATTTCCTTCTCCAATGCATGATAGTGAAAAGTGAAAGTGAAGTCGCTCAGTTGTGTCCGACCCTCAGCTATCCCTAGACTGCAGCCTACCAGGCTCCTCCATCAATGGGATTCTCCAAGGCAAGAGTACTGGAGTGGATTGCCATTGCTTACATATGTTACATAATCATAATATTTGCTATAGTTTGATATTATCAGTGATGCAATTTTAAAATCCCATATTCTTTTTTATTTATTGGTAATACTGATAAATTCACTGTGATAAATTCACTGTGTAAAATAATCCAATGTTGCAAGTTTGACTTTTGGTGTGACTTATTTTGTAACTTCGTATATGGTCTTTCAGGGTAAAAGTGCACATAAGAATGTTTGTTCTTAGTTATAACATTCCCCTTTTCATAATAGCATAGTAATTTTAAAAACTTTTAATTAACCACTTCTACTCCAGGACTGGAAAAGATCAGTTTTCATCCTGATCCCAAAGAAAGGCAATGCCAAAGAATGCTCAAACTACTGCACAATTGCACTCATCTCACATGCTAGTAAAGTAATGCTCAAAATTCTCCA
>NW_011495085.1:3996956-3997498 GCF_000754665.1 Bison bison bison
CGAAGAATTGATTCTTTGAACTGTGGTGTTGGAGAAGACTCTTGAGAGTCCCTTGGACTGCAAGAAGATCCAACCAGTCCATTCTGAAGATCAACCCTGGGATTTCTTTGGAAGAAATGATGCTAAAGCTGAGACTCCAGTACTTTGGCCACCTCATACGAAGAGCTGACTCATTGGAAAAGACTCTGATGCTGGGAGGGATTGGGGGCAGGAGGAGAAGGGGACAACAGAGGATGAGATGGCTGGATAGCATCACTGACTCAATGGACATGAATCTCAGTGAACACCGGGAGTTGGTGATGGACAGGGAGGCCTAGCGTGCTGTGATTCATGAGGTCGCAAAAAGTCGGACACAACTGAGCGACTGAACTGCTTCCATTTAATGCAACATTTAGATAATTTTTTTAATAAGACCCCATCTAAATGCTTAGAATTTAGTGATATTGTTTCATACATTCAAATCATTGCTAGTTTTCCCACTTGTCTTTCAAGAACATACATTTATTTTTAAAGTTTTATTATAAATTCTGATAGCTTATACA
>NW_011495085.1:3997598-3998155 GCF_000754665.1 Bison bison bison
AGTTCAGTCACTCAGTCATGTCTGACTGTTTGAGACCCCATGAATTGCAGCACGCCAGGCCTCCCTGTACATCACCAACTCCTGGAGTTCACTCAAACTCATGTCCATCAAGTTGGTGATGCCATCCAGCCATCTCATCTTCTGTTATCCCCTTCTCCTGCCCTCAATCCCTCCCAATATCAGAGTCTTTTTCGATGAGTCAGCTCTTTGCATCCAGTGACCAAAGTATTGGAGTTTCAGCTTTAGCATCATCCTTCCAATGAAGACCCAGGAGTGATCTCCTTTAGAATGGACTGGTTGGATCTCCTTGCAAAAGAGTCTTCTCCAACACCACAGTTCAAAAGTATCAATTCTTCAGCGCTCAGCTTTCTTCACAGCCCAACTCTCACATCCATACATGACCACTGGAAAACCCATAGCCTTGACTAGATGGACCTTTGTTGGCAAAGTAATGTCTCTGCTTTTGAATATGCTATCTAGGTTGATCATAACTTTCCTTCCAAGGAGTAAGCCTCTTTTAATTTCATGGCTGCAATCACCATCTGCAATGATTTTTG
>NW_011495085.1:3998255-4000011 GCF_000754665.1 Bison bison bison
AGAGGCACCTCCAGCAGTGATGGGTATTCCAGGCAGTCAGCCAGACAGTCGTTTGTGTTTTTCTTTCTTCCTTTTTCCTGCACCATTCTCGTCCTTAAAGACTTGTTTAGAAAGTTTGGTTTTTGTTTAAAGTAGTTTCTTCAAATAAGGGGTTAAGAGTCAGGACAAATCCAGGACTTCACTTTGGACAATGAAAGAGACTGAAACAAAGAAACCAACTCCTGGTGGTGGTGAAGCTGGAGGTGGTGAGGGGGGAGCGGAGAAATGAATGATAAGACTCAGGACACTTTTGGGGAAATATATTTTCTTTAAAAAGGCATTGAAGGTTATCTTCCAGACAAGAAAATCAATCTCACATTCATTTTGAAAAAACTATTTACTTTTTTCCAAATGTATGTTTTACAGGGTCAGAACATTCTATATGTTCTGAAACTATGGGTCAGAAACATTCTATAGAAGGAAGCATTTTGATAGGCTTTGTAAGTAATTCTAATAGAAGGAAAAGCTCATATTTATCTAGATGCAGCTATGCTCCATAGGAAGATTTCAGCATCCAAAGTGCAAAGACAAAATGACTGTGGCTTTTCTTGCCACTCAAAATATTGACAATCTTCCCTTACAGCCTACTCTTGTTAGTTGGGTGTTAAACAGACGGTACACTGACCTTTAGAAGTAGAGCTCCAATGGACAAGGGGGCGGGGGGGTGTTAAGCATCAGAATGAATTCAACTTAAGAATAAACTGGCTCTGACCCCAACCAAACCCAATGTCCCAACAGAAGCCCATTAGAAATAAATATAAATTGTAGTATAACTTTTACAAGGTTGTGCCACTTAACACTATTAAACCTAATCAAACCAAATTAAAGCCAAGCACACTCCCATTACTAGTTTAGTCCTCCCCATATCCCACTTCTATGAAGGCTCCACTGTTACAGCTCAGCTCCTAACAGGGGAAGGGGAATTTCCAAGTTCTCACGAAGGAGCCATCCTAAATTCTCTGCCCAAACCTTTCTTTACCCTGCCCCGCTATTTCCCACCCCAAGACAAGTCAGTCTTACCAAAGAGGCAGGGGCTTCTACCACTAGTCTCATGGAAATTACATCAGAGAAATGTCATTACATGAGGGAATTTGGCTTTAAATGTATTGTTTCATACATTCAAATCATTGCTAGTTTTCCCACTTGTCTTTCAAGAACATACATTTATTTTTAAAGTTTTATTATAAATTCTGATAGCTTATACATATCCATTAATATTTATATGCTTGCTATATCAAATAGTCAATATTCATTGTACTCTCTAGTTTTTATTTTATCTCTTATTTCCATAAGCAAAGCTTAGGAAAATATAAATACGTTTTGAAATTCATTATTCTACTTGATTTCTACTCTGAGATTTATGTTTTGCTTGAATTTTTTAGTTGAATTATTTTCTTATTTTCTTTCAGTTCAGTTCAGTCACTCAGTTGTGTCTGACTGTTTGAGACCCCATGAATTGCAGCATGCCAGGCCTCCCTGTACATCACCAACTCCTGGAGTTCACTCAAACTCATGTCCATCAAGTCGGTGATGCCATCCAGCCATCTCATCTTCTGTCATCCCCTTCTCCTGCCCTCAATCCCTCCGAGTATCAGAGTCTTTTCCAATGAGTCAGCTCTTTGCATCAGGTGGCCAAAGTATTGGAGTTTCAGCTTTAGCATCAGTCCTTCCAATGAACACCCAGGAGTGATCTCCTTTAGAATGGACTGGTTGGATC
>NW_011495085.1:4000111-4002148 GCF_000754665.1 Bison bison bison
ACTCTCCTCTTTCACTTGCATCAAGAGGCTTTTTAGTTCCTCTTCACTTTCTGCCATAAGGGTGGTGTCATCTGCATATCTGAGGTTATTGATATTTCTCCCAGCAATCTTGATTCCAGCTTGTGTTTCTTCCAGTCCAGCGTTTCTCATCATGTACTGTGCATATAAGTTAAATAAGCAGTGTTTCAATATACAGCCTTGACATACTCCTTTTCATATTTGGAACCAGTCTGTTGTTCCATGTCCAGTTCTAACTGTTGCTTCTTGACCTGCATATAGGTTTCTCAAGAGGCAGGTCAGATGGTCTGGTATTCTTATCTCTTTCAGAATTTTCCACAGTTTATTGTGATCCACACAGTCAAAGGCTTTGGCATAGTCAATAAAGCAGAAATAGATGTTTTTCTGGAACTCTCTTCCTTTTGTGATGATCCAGTGGATGTTGGCAATTTGAACTCTGGTTCCTCTGCCTTTTCTAAAACCAGCTTGAACATCTGGAAGTTCACTGTTCACTTAGAGGTGAAGTAAATAGATATTTTGTTTTCTGAATTTTTGTAATATCTGAAATGCACCCTTCTTAAAAATGTTATGTGAGTGAATGATATCTTGGATAAGCAAAGAGTTGGGGGCTGTGGTCTTTGCTTTCAGAGGCTTGCAGAGGCTATTCCCCACTGCTTCAGCACCTACTGAGGAGACAAGGACACTGGCAGAATAACTTTTCATCATTTGTGAGTCATATATCCTCACTCTGTCTGGAAACTTTATAGAATTATTTCAGCTAAAGAATTTTATGAGGCTAAGACTCATATTAATAGTCTTCCTATCATTCCTGCCTGTAAGTTAATAGTGAAGTTCATTCAATCTAAGGAATAAAGTTTTGTATATTTTTTAAAAATTTTACTTGAAATATTGCTTTATGTACAGAGTAGACAAAATAATTTAACTTGCAACTATTAACACATATTGCAACTTTGTCAGGTTGTATCATTTTTTCAGGTTTGCTCCAAATATTATTTTGCTGTCATTTTAAGTAAAAATAACTTACATATAAGAAGGATTTTTTGTATCTCTCCACAACCTACTCACTTTCTTCTTTCTCCAGAGTTAAAACCTATAATGAATTTAGAAATTATTAAACAATAGAGAGATTAAAAAAATGTTTTTCTTTTAAAAAAACTTTAAGTAAATGATATCTACTTTTGCAAATTTTTTTCAAGATAATTTTTCAGTTTTACCACTCTTGATTCATATAGTATCTGTTTATAGATTTGAACTACTTTAATATTTCCAGATGGCTCATTGGTAAAGAATCCACCTTCCATTTCGGGAGGTACGAGTCCAATCTCTGGGTTGGGAAGATCCCCTGGAGGAGAAATCACAACCCACTCCAATATTCTTGCTTGGAGATTCCCATGGGCAGAGGTGCCTGACAGGCTACAGTACATGGAGTCACAAGGAGTTGGACACAACTGAGCATGCATGTATATATACACATAATTATTCCATTTTTATAAAAATTTTGTCATGTTTTGAAATTTAGATAAGTATATATGTATGTTTATATATATTCATATATATATATACACACACATTCTTAAATTATGCATATATCTTTGGTATTTATTTTCATTTTAATGTTCATTTTAGATGTCTCATATATGGCTGTAATAATCCCATTCAAAATATATTTATATTGTTGAGATATATGCACATACCTTTCTAGAATATTTCCTTTGAGATAATTGCTAAATCTTGAGCAATATTATGTCACACAAAGTTTAAAATGTGTTCTGAAGGGCTTATATTTATGTATTTTATTACAAACATCTTATTATATGAGCTCTATATATTTTCGTGTTTTAAATAAACAAATAATAGTAATGTATTTCAGCATTATTATTTGAGATGTATATTCAGTATTAAAATAAGGAAAGGATTAATAAGGAATAATTTATAGTAAGTTTATTACCTGGAATCCATATATGTGTATGTTATTAGTTAGATTACTCAATTTCAAAGCACCATTTATTTAATATGTAT
>NW_011495085.1:4002248-4002694 GCF_000754665.1 Bison bison bison
GTCCCATCACTTCATGGGAAATAGATGGGGAAACAGTGGAAACAGTGTCAGACTTTCTTTTTTGGGGCTCCAAAATCACTGCAGATGGTGACTGCAGCCATTAAAATAAAAGAGGCTTACTCCTTGGAAGGAAAGTTATGACCAAACTAGATAGCATATTGAAAAGCAGAGGCATTACTTTGCCAACAAAGGTCCCTCTAGTCCAGGCTATGGTTTTTCCTGTGGTCATGTATGGACGTGAGAGTTGGACTGTGAAGAAGGCTGAGCTCCGAAGAATTGATACTTTTGAACTGTGGTGTTGGAGAAGACTCTTGAGAGTCCCTTGGACTGCAAGGAGATCCAACCAGTCCATTCTGAAGAAGATCAACCCTGCGATTTCTTTGGAAGAAATGATGCTAAAGCTGAGACTCCAGTACTTTGGCCACCTCATACGAAGAGTTGACTCA
>NW_011495085.1:4002794-4013076 GCF_000754665.1 Bison bison bison
TGTTGTCCAATCCCTATCATGAGCCAACGTGGTACCAACAACACTGAGCCTTTTGTTTGTGAATTAGAGTGACCATGGCTCTGTCCCTGGGAGGTTCCATAGGTACTAGAGACCTGTGTACATCTGGAGCATAGTCAATGGCACTGACACCAATGTTAAATTAGCTGATGCCACTTGACAATTACATGGATATTTCTGTGCCAGAAACTAGACCAAGGAACATATGCTCCTAATATCTTACATTAGAATGAAACTTCTGTTAAGATAGTGAAAAATGGCATTCTGCTGAGCCCAGAGGCAGTCCTGTTGCTCTTGCAAAAATCAACAGCAAAAATATAAATTAACTAACTAATTAAGGAAGGCTTCTATGATCAGATTTTGAACAAGTTCCATATATTCTTGAAACATTTTTGGCTGTGTGTCCGTATTGGATTTTGAATATGTCTGTTAGATCTGTGTGTGTTCAGTCATGTCTGACTCTTTGCAACCCCAAGGACTGTAGCCCACCAGGCTCCACTGTCATTGGATTTTACAGGCAAGAGTATTGGAGTAGGTTGATATTGTCTTCTCCAGAGAATCTTCCTGACCCAGGGATTGAGCCACATCTCTTGTATCTCCTGCATTGGCAAGCAGATTTTTTACCACTTGTGCCACCATCCTGCTACTGCTAAGTTGCTTCAGTCGTGTCCGACTCTGTGCGACCATGTAGACAGCAGCCTCCCAGGCTTCTCCGTCCTTGGAATTCTCCAGGCAAGAACGCTGGAGTGGGTTGCCATTTCCTTCTCCAATGCATGAAAGTGAAAAATGAAAGTAAAGTCACTCAGTCGTGTCTGACTGTTCACAACCCCATGGACTGCAGCCTACCAGGCTCCTCCATCCATGGGAGTTTCCAGGCAAGAGTACTGGAGTGGATTGCCATTGCCTTCTAAAGCCTATTAAATTGCAGCCCTTTCTAATGCTTTGCTGGTCATGATCTGTCAACTACCAAAATAATGAATTACTGAGTAGTTTTCTTATAGTGACTGTGGATATATAAAAACTGACTTCTTTTTCTCTATATATTTGAGAGTATGTGTATATATATATATATGTGTGTGTATATATATATATATAAGTATATATATATGAGAGTATATAATTATATCCATTTGTCTAAAAGTTAATTATTATGTCTTCCTGATTTTTAAAAATGATTATGATTATGTAGTATCTCTCAATCATCATTCATTATTTTTAATCTTAAGATCTCTTCTGTATGATATGAATTTATTGTGTCTATTTTCTTTATGTTTATACCTACTCAGAATTAAATAGATATTTTCTCAAAAGGAAATGATGATGGTCAACAGAAATGATGATGGTCAACAGAAATGATGCTCAACATCAGTAATAATCAAGGAAGTGAAAATCACAGTAAGATATTACCTGACAGTTGTCAGAATGGCTATCATCAAAAAGAATACAAATAACAAATGTTGGGGAGGGTGTGGAGAAACGGGAACTCTCATATACTTTTGGTGGGAATGCAGATTGGTGAAGCCACTGTGGAAAACAATATGGAAGTTTCTCCAAAAAACTAAAAATAGAACTACCATATGGTCCACCAATTAAACTCCTGGGTGTATATCCCAAAGGAACAAAAACACTAATTTGGAAAGACACACACACACCCCAGTGTCCATTGTTTACAATTGCCAGGATGTGAAAGCAACCTGTGTGTCCATCAGCAGTCAAATGGACAAAAAAGTTGTGACTTTCACACACACACAGATATACTACTTAGCCATAAAAAAGGGATGAAGTTTTTTCCGTTTTCAGTAACAAGGATGGACTTGAAGTTCATTATGCTAAGTGAAATAATCCAAAGACAAATACTATATGATATCACTTACATGTGTAATCCAAAAAAGTTCAAGAAACCCAGGAATAAAACTAAAGAAGCAGACTCACAGATATAGCAAACAAGCTAGTCGTTACTATTGGGGAGTTGGAAGGGATAGTATAGAGGTAGGGGGCAAAAAGAGGCTATTACACAGTTATAAAATTGTGTGTGTAAAAGTTTTGAAAATTGTAACACAACAGAACTTAAAAAATGTTTTATTCCACGAAAAAAGAGAAACGTTTCTACTTCCAGAAAACACCAAACAGAAAAAAAAGAAAGAACGGACATTTAGGTGACTTATATTCATCCCTTTAAAGCATAAGATTAGCTCTAAAGCCTATGTCAGAAAAAAAAAAAAAAAAGAGTTTATTTACTATGCTGCTATGTAAAATATTGTAAAGGGAAAGTTACAATAAATAATTACAGAAGTATTTTATGTAGAGTTATGTTAAAGTAGCAAAGCAGCTATTTTCAAAAGGAAGCCTACTAATCATTATTGTGGGAAGCATATCTCCACTAAGTAAATTCATGAGAAGATAAGTTTTAACTCAGCCAAGTAGAAATTTTATGACCCAATGAATAATTTCAGATTGTCCATTCCAATCAATTAAAATATAATTATGCACTGATGAATGCATACATTCTGAAGCATTTGCTTAATTTAAAAATGCAATTCCATAAAGATCATGGGCTAGATAAAATATCATTGTTGTCATGGAAAGAACTGACATATATACCATTTAACAGAACGTAACAACAACAAAAAAATATAAGATTCTAAATCTGACAGAAGCATAAATCTCTCTAGCTGTTCAGGAACTCCATACAGATCCATCCCTACCCCTCTCTCCATATGGATGGAAGTGCATTTTGGAAGAGTATTTAACCAAATGGAATCTCATCAGGAAGTATTTCAAAGAAGTGCTTTTTAATGTTCAAATATAAATGTACTTTGATAACCTTCCTTTTATCCAGCCCACTAAAAAAATGCTTTTCTAATACTGCCTTCCCCCAAAGCCCAAGCTGGTTAATCATAGGATCTCTTTGAATAACCTTTGATCCTACCAGGTGATTAAAGGCAAATTTGAAAAGAATACACAAGACACTGATGCAAGTTTGACCTTGGTAAAATTGTAAAATTTTTAAGTAAGTATTACTTAAAATACTGCCTCAACTAATCGACACACAGGTCTTTTAGATAAACTATAAACAAGTTCTTACTTCACTGGATCCTTATTGGGTTACCTGGAGCTAGTTCCTTTTCTGAACTTCAGTTTACTTATGTGTAAAGTTGGAAAACAATCTGATGCCACATAAAATTTAGTTGGAATCACCTAATGCTGCATATTGATTTTTCCGTTATAAAAAATATGCTATGCAGATTGGAATAAAGGTGGAGGATCATAGGAGGTAGAATTCACCTCTTCCCACAAATGCATTAAAAATACCTCTACTAATGGAACGATTCTTACAGATCACCTACTGAACACTAGCTGAATATCTCCTGAAGACCTCAAATGCCTAAGGACAAGAAAGTTCTCCACATATGTAGGCAGGATGAAAAGAAAAAAAAAAAAAGAGGAAAGATGCACCCTATGAGGGCCAGTGGGGATATCAGGACAGAAGCTTCAGAGTCTCAGAGGAGAGCACAACCAGCTAGTGGCAAGCAGAAGAGAGAGAAACCTACACAGATGGTCCATGCCCCAACCCTGCGCAAACCAGCCTGAGAGTGCATTTGCTGGTATGAACAGGGGCTTGTCCTGGAACTCAGGGTTTAGAGGGCAGACCCAGGAGAGAACTGCCATTGGCTGTTTGGAGACAGCCTGAGGGGCTGGGAGTGTGGAGAGCAGCAACCAGAGTATTCGCAGAAGAATCCTAGGACACATAAAAGCTAAGTGTTACTGTGAAGTGGCCTGTGAAGGGCGGAGTAGGACACCCATTGCAACCTCTGCCCCACCCACAGGCTCCTGCCTCTGTAGGCTCCAGGAGAGACTCTGGCACAAGTAGAGCACTTTGCTTACTCCAGCTGTTGCCTCAGCAATCAGGGAGCAGATTCCAACTGTTTGCTAATACACAAGTTGGGGCTGGAATCACAGCTGAGCCCCAGAGGCCATCTGACTCAGAGCTGAAATCTCTCCCCAGAGCTGTGCAAACTGCATGTTTATAGTGCCACTGATGTAAATTCAGGACCTGGGGAACGTGTGAAGGGACAACTAGTGCCTCTAAGGCTGGGACAGGTCTGACCTGAGAAGCTGTGGGCTTTGTGGGTGCATACACATGAGGGCTGGACTGGGCCAGGGTCTGAGCTGCCTCCAGCACTTCACTACAGTCCTGGGATCTTACATCAGTGAGGCTGCACAGATGGCTTTGTGAAACCAAAGCTTAAGAGGCAACAAGCCAGTTGCCAGCTTACACCCATCAGAACGGCCATCATTAAAAACTATATAAATAGCAAATGCTGGAATGGGTGTGGAGAAAAGGAAACCCTCCTACACTGTTGGTGAGAATGTGAATTGGTATATAACCACTACAGAACTTCCTCAGAAAACTAAAAAGAGTTTCCATATGATCCTGTAATCCCACTCCTGGGCATATATCCAGACAAAACTATAATTCAAAAAGACCTCTGTATCCCTGTGTTCATACCAGCACATAGCAAAGACATGGGAACAACCTAAATTTATTGACATCAAAGAATGAATGGATAAAGATTCCATATATACAATGGAACATTACTCAGTCACTGAAAAGAATGAAATAATGCCACTTCCAGCAACATGGATGGACTCAGAAATTATCATACTAAGCAAAATATGTCAGAAAAAGACAAATACCATGTTATATCACTTATATGTGGAATCTGAAGTAAGATATAAATCAGTGTGTATGTGTGTACGCACACGTGTGTGTGTGTGTGTGTGTGTGTGTAACAGGTATTTTGCTGTACAGAAGAAATTAACACATTGTAAATCAACTATACTTCAATAATATTTAAAAAAATAAATAGAATATGCTGTAAGTTCATGTATTAAATGTAATGCCATGGCACTCTTTCACTGAAGCAACTATTGCTTCCTTTAAGTAATTATTTTCTGCCTTGTTCTGTTTATATTCTGTGAATAACCAGCCTATCTTGGTAAATATGTAGGCTAAGCTGATTTTAAAGTTTTTCATTTTATTTTAAATTGACCTACTGTTTACAAGAAGGACCAGGTAGGTGACATATTATAGATAGAAAATGATCAAAGTTGGAGTTCAGTGTGTAATAACTTGGAGAGGGAAATGGCAACCCACTCCAGTGTTCTTGCCTGGAGAATCCCAGGGACGGGGAAGCCTGGTGGGCTGCCGTCTCTGGGGTCACACAGAGTTGGACACAACTGAAGCAACTTAGAAGCAGCAGTGTAATAACTAAGTCATTATTTTTATTATTAACCTTTTAATGGATTTCCCTGGTGGCTTAGTTGTTAAAAAAAATCCACCTGCAATACAGGAGACTGCCTGCAATGCAGGAGACCTGGGTTCCATCCCTTGGTCGGGAAGATCCCCTGGAGAAGGAAATGGCAACTCACTCTAGCATCCTTACCTGGGAAATCACATGGACAGAGGAGCCTGGTGGGCTACAGTCCATGGAGTCACAAGAATCAGACATAGCTTAGTGACGTACAACATAATGATCTGATATTTCTACAAGTTATTCTATGTATAAAGTTATAAAATCATGGCAATATTCTCTGTCTTGCTTTTTATTTAGTAGACAGTCTCAGTTTTGTTTCATTATCATTAATACACTTTATTGTAGGTGTTTGTCTAACCCTACATGTTATTGTGATATTTTTAGCATTATTGTTTGACTTAACAAAAAACATATTTTTAATATGAATAAATATGAAAAATGCAAAAATCTTAACCACTGAACTATTTTTTCACATGGAAAATATGAATATATGGTAGAATTGAGCCAAAGGGAATAATCAGATGGAGCAGAGTAAAACTGAATATGTCAGAAAAAAGTATAATCTCAAAGTTTACACGACATAAAGGAGAAGCATATCAGTTAAGTTTCCTTTATTTCAGGAAATGAAAAAACTAGATAATTTAAAGGAGTAGTTTATAGAACTGAAATCCTTAACACTTTGGGCAGAGCCAATCCAGGAACCCAGGCATTAGACACTTGTCAAAGTCTTCGGGGTACAACTTCAGAAATGACTTAGCTATATACATTCTGTTATGAGTGCTAAATTTAAGTCTAGTTAGCAAGAATTCATTTCCAGTAAATATTAAAAGTATATGATAGAAAATTATACATCAGTGAATCACAAGTATACATTTATGCATATTACTTTATCAACCATTTTGATCTCCTAAATAGAGAACTTTTTTTTTTAATTTTTAACATTAAATTGGTTTTAGATTGAAATCTAAATTTAAGTCTACTATTGTTTAAAATAATACATTTAAATATAATTGAATGTTAAGGTGAAACTCCAAAATTTCTAAAATTAGATAAAATACAGCTGCATCTTGGAACTATAACTTAAAGTCTTCATGCTCCTTATTTTCAGATGGTCCACTCAAATTTTATTTAAGCATTTTCTGGAGATAGTTCATTTCATTGTGTACTTTGAAATGAGGTAGAGAACTTCATATATATCTCTAGGTTGTGAATCATTTTTATGGAGAAAATAGTTTATTTTCTATATTTTAGTAGAGGACTTTAGGAAAAAAATTGGCAATGGCTGCTTTGGGGGGAAGTTATTTTCTTTCAGAGAGCACTGGAAAAGCCCCAGGCAAGTGTTTTAATTAACAACAATTCCATCTATCATGTGAGTGCCCCCAAACTCAATTATCCACTTGAATAGTTCCAAACTTCCAGAATAAACCTTTGAACAACACAGTGGAATTATCAAAAGTGAGAAAAGTAGATTCATGCCTTACACTCTGAAACATGGTCATTTATTTTGTTACCACAACCTTTGTGCAAACAAATGCAATTTTTATTTTACACAGGTATATGATATTATTACTATAAACCAGAAATATATTTTGTTATATAGATTATTAACCTTGCATTTGTGTGATGTTTTTAATGTTTGAATAAATCTTATTTAGGACAATTCTTAAGAACTATTTGCTAGACAAGAATGAAATTAATCGTTACTATGATTTTCAAATGCTGATTTTATTATCAATTTTGCCATAGTATATTGAGTATAAATATTGGTAATAAATTACTCATAAAATAATAATTCATATTGGTTAAGAGAATCTTAATGTCAGAGCTTCATTTTGCTTCTATTTCTAATACCTTTGAAATGGACACTTTACTTATCAGCTAGCTTGGTTTCCTCACTTTACAAAAAGTGGTTAAAATGGTTGAATGGTGTTAGGTTCATAGAAGGCTTAGTATATGTTCTTGTATATTGGAAATTTATGAAATTGTTAATATATTGGTAAACTACAAATAATAAAATTATTTCTAACTATTTACATATGCAAAAATTATTAAAGGCATTGCTTTTCATTTTATCAACATGAAAGTATTTTTTAGGTCCTTGATCATAGAACACACACTTTTGTTTTACATATTAGAGTTGAATGAAAAAAGCTTTTTTCATTTTATATTCACTTAAGTGTTTGAATGGCAAAATATAATGTAAATATTCTATAAATAAATTTTCTAACTCTGAACATAAGATGGAGAGTGATGATTCCCTATCTTTATTAAGTTTGGGTTTTCATATTCTGGATTATGTTATATGAATGTTATTATGTAAAACAACACAAATCTATTCTAGGTTCATAAGATACCCAAATATGAAAAAGAGTTTATTGTTGTTTGGTATCCTTAGAAACTTTAAAGACTAACGTTTTTTCTTACCTACTCTAGGAAATTGAAGTAAGAACAGGAAGAATATATTTATTTGGTTTATTTCAGTTATTAGTCCTTCATTTATGCTCCCCTTTCACTTTTCTTCTCTCCCTTCCTGCCTGCCAACTTTTATTAACATAATAGAATTTTGGGGGATAGTTCATCCTTTATTATTTCCTCATGTCCAAAATTCAAGATTATGTAAAAGAAAAACAACAACAAAAAGTAACCCAACAGCAGATTTACTAAAATTAAAATGCAACCCAGTTGAAAAGCACAATATTAAAAACAGAGGTCACATAAAATTTAGAATTACATTCATTTGGATTCTGAAAGTTGAACAATGTAGAGACAGAGTAACAATTTTCTATTATAAGTGGGTCGTTCCTAACCAATCAATAATTGAACAAATGGTAAAATATTAACTAGCAGCAGACATCAACCAGCAATACTACATAGGAAAGGATAGGTAGACAGCAGAGTACCAGGATATCAAAGAGGAAAAAGAAAGAACAGACATCAGTGTCCAAATCTGTCATATGGTTCCATCAAATATCTGGAGAGAAGAGGACAGACTGGGATGCAACTTATAAATTATTTGTATTATGTTATGATCAAGAGTTGAAATGCTTTTTGCCACCTCAACATGCATTCACTATGTTTTTGGAAATAGTATGTCAAATGTCTTCCAAATAACTGTTCACTTTCTCATTATCTGTATAATTGGGTTAATTGGCTTCATCCCAGAGTTCAGAAATAATCAGCCCACTCAGGCAGGTCAAAGTCAAGAATCTCATCCTTCTAAGCTGTGAGAATAGATAGAGAATCTTATTTCCAAGGAAAGGGAATATTTTTATTTATTTAGAAGAAGGCACATAGACACCTTCTGTATTTTCTGCTGGGTACCATCAACATTGAGTTGATGTGAAACTATGAGCCCTGGACAGAAAGCAATAGAAAACAGATCCTAGAGATGGAAAGAAAGACTAGCCATAGAGTATTGTTTAAGGTTTGGAAGTAAACTATACTTATTACAAGACGTCCCCTAACTGTTAATTTAATTAAGTCAATATATTCCTTTATACTTCAAAAAGCTCGTCTATTCAAATCCCAAAAGTCCTAAATGGCACATAAATACACCATTGTAAACACACATCCACATGTAAAGAATGCACACACACACACACACAGAAGAAATTTGAGGATATTTTTCAATTGTAACAAATTTTATTTGTCCATAAACATTAAATTGATAATCTAATGTAAATTACTAAATTAAAAAATTTGTAAGAGCTATCAATTTTTTTTAAAAAGACCACAGCTTATAGAAATCTGTTGCATTTCTTTTCACTAACAATGAAATGTCAGAAAGAGAACAAAAATCCCATTTAAAGTCATGTTAAAACAATACCTAGGAATAAACCTGACCAAAGAGGTGAAAGACTGAGAACTATACACTGAAAACTGTAAACACTGATAAAGAAAATTGAAGATGATTCAGAGAAATGTAAAGATATCCCATGCTGTTGGACTGGAAGAGTTAATATTGTTAAAATGGCTACACTATCCAAAGAAATCTACAGATTTAATGTGATCTGTATCAAATTACCCATGAAATTTTTAATAGAATTGGAAAAAATAAGCTTTATATAGAACAAAAAAGACCCAGAATTGCCAAGGAAATCTGGAGGAAAAAGAACAAAGCTAGAGGCAAAATCCTCCCAGACTTCAGACAGTATTACAAATCTACAGTAATCAAGACATAAGGGTATTGACACAAAAACAGATATATAGATCAATTAAACAGAAAAAAAATAGAAATAAATTCACACATACATACAGTTAGTTAACCTTTGACAAAGGAGACTGGAGAAAAGACAGTCTCTTTAGCAAGTGGGGTTGGGAAAACTGGACAACCACATGTAAATTGATGAAGTTAGAACATACTTTCACACCATTTACAGAAATAAACTAAAAATGCTTTAAAATTTTAAATATAAGACAAGACACCATAAAATACCTACAAGAGTACATAGGCAAAACAGTGTGACATAAATTAGAGCACTTTTTCTCAAGCCAGACTCCCAAGGCAAAAGAAATGAAAGCAAAAATAAACAAATAGGATCTAATCAAACTTAGAAGACTTTGCATAGCAAGAGTGGGATGATTGAGAGAATAGCATTGAAACTTGTATATTATCATATGTGAAACAGATCACCAGTCCAAGTTTGATGCATGAGACAGGGTGCTCAGGGCAGGTGCACTGGGATGACCCCAAGGGATGGGATGGGGAAGGAGGTGGGAGGGAGGTTCACGATGAGGAACACATTAACATCCATGGCTGATTCATGTGAATGTATGGCAGAAACTACCACAATATTGTAAAATAATTAACTTCCAATTAAAATAAATTAATTAAAAAAAAGGAAACTATAAACAAACAAAGACAATGTGACTGACATCGGCTTGATTTCCAAAATATGCAAACAGCTCATACAGCTCAATAACACACACACACACACACACACACA
>NW_011495085.1:4013176-4021936 GCF_000754665.1 Bison bison bison
ATTGGTCAGAATGTCCAATTAACAAAATAAATTCTGGAATTTATTTTATCAAATAAATTATCAAAAATTTACAAATAAATTCTGGAAAGGCAATGGAGAAAAGGGAACTCTCCTAAACTGCTGGTGGGAATGTAAATTGGTATAGCCACTATGGAAACCAGTAAGAAAAGTTCCTTAAAAAACGAAAAACAGAGTTATCATACGACCCAGCAATCCCACTCCTAGACATGTAACCAGAAAAGACAAAAACTCCAATTTGAAAAGATACATGCACCTCAATATTCAAAGCAACATGTATGAGAGCCAAGACATGGAAGCAACCTAAAAGTCTATTGACAGATGAATGCAAAAAGATACAGGATGTGTGTATAGGGGAATATTACTCAGCCACAAAAATAAAAGTATTGCCATTTGCAGCAATATGGATAATCTTAGAGATTATCGTACTAAGTAAATCGGGCAAAGACAAATATTACATGTAGAATCTAAAATGCTGATACAAATTAACTTATCTACCAAACAGAAACAGACTCACACACACATGAAAGGATAGGTAGACAACAAAGTACCAGGATATCAAAGAAGAGGAAAAAGAAAGGACAGGTATCAGTTTCCAAAAACCTGTCAAATGGTTTCATCAAATGTCTGGAGAGAAGGAGTCTCCCAAAAGGGAAGAGGGGAGGGATAAATTAGGACTTTGCCATCACTGATATAACAAGGACCTACTGTATAGCACAGGGAACTAATTATATGCAATATCTTGTAACAAACTATAATGGACAAGAATCTGAAAAAGTATATTTATAACTTGTAACTGAATCATTTTCCAGTACACCTTAAACTAATACAACATTATAAATTAATGTATTTCAATTAAATAAAAAGTACAGTTCTCACATAAAGCATGAGTTTCTTAAAGATCTCATAGACCTATAAATACCTGTGAAATATAAAAAATATTTTATAAGAAATTTTATAATAATTCTGATCATTGCACACATTTCTGTAGCAATGTGTTGTGTTTATCATACCACCTGCTCAAGACACCATTCATATAGACTTAGATTTTCACCTTTGATCTTCATAACTAGATCTAATTAAGTGATATAAGCAGTCATCCCACAGTTTTCATATGCTGTTGCAATGTTAATGGTCACAGTATGAGGTTACATGAAACAAGTTAACTAAGTGAATATGAAATTTTGCCATTAAATTTAGCAGCAGGCATAAAAAGTTCTCTATTACAAAATATAATATGAATGTATTGTTAATCCTTTTAAGTTCGTTTTGTTTATCAAATACAACTTGACACAATGATCATGAAAGATACCTCATATATGCACTATAACTGTGGGAAAAAAATGAGTTATCTTGTTTTCTATTGATTGCTCTTTCATGAATATATCCTCAATCCTTCACTGTACTCTGTATGAAGCTCCTGCTGGAGATTTCCATGTAAAACAGTAGAGCAATTATGCTGTTTAACTTCATTTCATAATTTATCTCATTAAAAGGGGTATTTTAAAATAGTTACCTTTAGTTTTTAAAAACATCAAATATTACTCCCAACAAATTTAATAAGAACAATTTTACCAAAAATAATCTTATGTTTTATGCCACAATAAGATGCTATTATCATAAAGTCTTGTAAAGCTATAGATATTTAGAAAAATATGTCCATATGGCAAGATGGTGGTGATTCATGGCACATAATATCACTCATTTTGCATGACTAAGCAGCTAGCGAAATGTGCAAATATAATTAGCCACACACCTCATCTGTGAAAGGGTATCTATAAAATGAATCCAGTTCATGGAGACTATAGGGTTCATTAACTCTTTGGAGCCATTAGAGTACCATTCAAAAGGCATTTGTTCTCTCTGACATAATTTTCTGAATCATACTCTAGTGGCTGGCCTTGGGTATTCATTTACTTGCAGACACCAGGAGAGAGATAGGGAAAAAAAAGAACTAAAAAGAAAAGAAGAGGAAGAGAGGGGAGGGAGGAAAGTAGGGAGAAAGGAAGGAAGAGGGATATTTTAATATATGTAAGTCTCCCAACAATAAAACATTTTCTATTTCCAGTTTTCTCTAATAAATTCTTATTACTTTTTGTTTAGAAATGGCTAAACATTATTTGTAAATATGCTTATAAATAACTAAAATGTTTATGGATAGCTTTCTGAATTACCATAAAATATCTGTCTATTTGTCTGTCTATATCCATCCATCCCAGCTTTCCAAGTGGTAAAGAACTCTCCTGCCAATGCAGGTAGGTATAAGAGACATTGGTTCGATCCCTGGTGGGGAAGATCCTATGGAGGAGGGTACAGCAACCCACTCCAATGTTCTTGTCTGAAGAATCCCATGGACAGAGAAGCATGTTGAGCTATAGTCTATACGGTTGCACAGAGTCAGACACAACTGAAGCAGCTTAGCATCCATCCATCCATCCGTCTGTCCACTCATTATCTATTTTCAAAAGAAATAAAACCAACTCAGTGGGATATTTGGGTTTTTTTAATTAATTAAGACTCAGACAATAGCATATGCTCTATTTTGATAATATATTCTTTTTGCCAGACACTTCTGAATTCTTAACTATTTAAAAGTTGAGCAAGGCAACTTAAAAATATTATTTATTAAACATAGTAAGTGAAGTATAGCCAGGTCAAAAATTTTAGTAAAAATGCAAATTATGTGTTAAAAATATTTTGTGCATTTTTCATATAGGCAAATAAAAATTCACTTATTTTGACTTACTTATAATATGGAGATCTTAATGTATATATCCTGTATTTATCTGGAGAAGGACATGGCAATCCGCTCCAGTATTCTAGCCTGGAATGCCATGGACAGAAGAGCCTGGCTGGCTACAGTCCATGGGGTCGCAAGAGTTGGATACAACTTAGCGACTAAACAACCACCACCGTGCATTTATATGTTTTTAAACTTTCTATGCTTTTATTTCCATAACAACAAATATGATATTTCAGCTAAAGTTATCATCACTATTTCCTATTGAGGACCATAAAGAAGACATAGGACAGAGTGTTTAACAGGTACTCTCTAAATATTGTATGGATAAATGTTTAGGCTGTAGAAAGAGACAGATAAATTGTTAATTCACGTTATCTATTTTAAAACTACTGAACTATTTTTAAATTACTTCTAAACTCTCCTTACATAATTTCCATTTCCATATAACTGTTTCAACCTGTATAAAACAAATCTACCTTTGAATAACATATTTTGGAAAGAGTAATACTATCTTATTTTTCGCTGATATAGATACACGTGGAATAAATGATGGTGTAGTGAATGTTTAGCTATTTAAACAATGTTTCTGGAGGATATTTTGCCTCCTTTTTCTTTTTTTAATTTGAGATGTAACTGACATAAAAATTGTGCAAGTTTCAGTTCACTTCAGGTTAGTCGCTCAGTCATGTCCAACTCTATGACCCCATGGACTGCTGCAGCCCCCCAGGCTTCTCTGGGTCCATCACCAACTCCCAGAGCTCACTCAAACACATGTCCATTGAATTGGTGATGCAATCCAACCATCTCATCTTCTGTTTTCCCCTTCTCCTTCCATCTTCAATCTTTCCCAGCATCAGGGTCTTTTCTAAGGAATCAGTTCTTCACAACAAGTGGCCAAAGTATTGGAGCTTCCGCTTTAGCATCAGTACCTCCAATGAACATTCAGGACTGATTTTCTTTCAGATTGACTGGTTTGATCTTGCTGTCCAAGGGACTCGCAAGCGTCTTCTCTAACTCCACAGTTAAAAAGCATCAATTCTCTGGCACTCAGCTTTCTATATGGTCCAGCTTTCATATCCTTACATGACTACTGAAAAACCATAGCTTTGACTAGATGGACATTTGTCGGCAAAGTAGTCTCTGCTTTTTAATATGCTGTCTAGGTTGGTCACAGCTTTTCTTCCGAGGAGCAGGCAACTTTTAATTTCATGGTTTCAGTCACCATCTGCAGTGATTTTGGAGGTCAAGAAACTAAAGTCTGTATCTGTTTCCATTGTTTCCCCATCTATTTGCCATGAAGTGATAGGACCAGATACCATGACCTTCGTTTTCTGAATGTTGACCTTCATGCCAGCTTTTCACTCTCCTCTTTCACTTTCATCAAGAGCCTCTAGTTCTTCTTCGCTCTCTGGCATAAGGGTGGTGTCCTCTGCATATATAAGGTTATTGGTATTTCTCCCTGTACTCTTCATTCTAGCTTATGCTTCATCCAGCCCAGCATTTTGCATGATGTACTCTGCATATAAGTTAAATAAGCAAGGTGACAATATACAGCCTTGATGTCCTCCTTTCCATTTGGCACCAGTCCATTGTTCCATGTCCAGTTCTTACTGTTGCTTCTTGACCTGCATGCAGATTTCTCAGGAGGCAAGTAAGGTGATCTGGTATTCCCATCTCTTTAAGAATTTTCCAGTTTGTTGTGAGTCACACAGTCAAAGGCTTTGGCATAGTCTTGGTGTTAGTGCAATTTTAAGGTGTTCAATTTATTGATTTGGTATGTTTATATATTGCAGTATGATTCACACCATAGCATTAAGTAACCCCTCTACTCATCTCATATTATTTATTTTTCATTGGGAGATTATTAATATCTTGTCTCCTAGAAACTGTGAAATATATAATACAGTATTGTTGATTGTATGTACTACACTGTACCTTAGATATCCAGAATTTAGTCATCTTCTAATTGCAAGTTTTGTTGTTGTTTTTTTTTTTCCCCCACCCTGTCCTCCTCAGCCCCTGGTAATTACTATTCTACTTTGTTTCCATGATTTGGCTTTTTAGATTCTATATTAATGTTGTAACCAATGATGGATTTATTTTTCTCACATGGCTGTATAATACTGACTATAAAGTATCCTTTTTTGTCCATTCATGGATGAACACTTAGGCTTTTTTCTACATCTTGGCTATTGTGAATAATAGCAATAAACATGGAAGTGCAGATAGCTTTTCAATATCCTATTTTAATTTCCTTTGGATATATATCCAGAAGTGGGAATGATGGATCTTATGATAGTTCTATTTTTTTTTTTTAAGAAACCTCCATACTGTTTCCCATAATGCCTACACAATTTACAGTCTCACCAAGAGGGAACAAGGTTACCTTTCTCTATATCTTTGTCAATATTCTTATCTCTGGTCTTCTTGATGACAGTTATTCTAACATGTGTACAGTGGTATGTAATCATGATTTTGATTTGTATTTTAAATATGACTAGTGGAGAGGGCAATGGCATCCCACTCCAGTACTCTTGCCTGGAAAATCTCATGGGTGGAGGAGTCAGTAGGCTGCAGTCCATGGGGTCGCAAAGAGTTGGACAAGACTGAGCGACTTCACTTTCACTTTTCACTTTCATGCATTGGAGAAGGAAATGACACCCCACTCCAGTGTTCGTGCCTGGAGAATCCCAGGGACGGGGAAGCCTGGTGGGCTGCCGTCTATGGGGTCACACAGAATCGGACATGACTAAAGTGACTTAGCAGTAGCAGCAGCAGCAGAGATGGTGAACACCTTTCATTTACCTGTGGGCAATCTATATATGTTCTTAGGGAAAGTATCTACTCAGGTTCTCTGCACATTGTAAACTCTGTATGTTTTTTGTTCTTTTTGCTATTGAGTTGTAAGTGTTCTCTACATATTTTGTATATTAATCCCTTATCAGATATATGGTTCAAAAATTATCATGAAGTGCATGGTTGCCTTTTTATTGTATTGTTTCTTTTTATTGAAGTATAGTTGACTTACAATATTATATCACTTTCAGTAAGTAATAGCAATTTGACATTTTTATAAATTATAATCCATTTAAATGTATTAAAATAATGGTTATATTTCCTTGTGATGTACAATGTATCCTTGTTGTTCATTTGTATTACACATAGTAGTTTGTGTCTCTTGGTCCCGTAGCCCTATCTCACCTCTTCCTGCTTCTCTTTATCACTGGTAACCACTAGTTTGTTCTCTATGTCTGTGATCTGTTTCTGTTTTGTTGTCTACATTTATTTTTTAGACTCAGCATATAAGTGATAATAGAGTATTTTTGTTTATTTGTATGACATGTTGTGAATCATAATACTCTCTATGTCCATCTTCTTCTTCTTTTTTTTCAGCCATGCCACATGACTTGTGGAATCTTAGTTCCCCAACCAAGAAACAAACCCATGCCTGTAACAGTGAGAGTTCAGAGTCCTAACCAGTGGACCATCCACACAATTCCCCACATTGTTGCAAATAATAGGATTTCATATTTTTATGGCTAACATCCTATACACACACACACACACACACATGCATATTCAGTAGTGTCCAACTCTTTGCGATCTCATGAACTCTAGCCTGCCAGGTTCCTCTATCCATGGAATTTCCCAGGCAAGAACACTGGAATAGGTTGCCATTTCCTACTCCAGAGGATCTTCCTGACCAGAGATCAAACTTTCATCTGCATTGGCAGGCAGATGTATTACCACTCAGAGCCACCTGGGAAACTTATGTATGAATATGTATATTTCACATCTTCTTATTACTTCCTTACATTCTTCTATTGAAAGCCACTAAGTTTGATTTCATACCTCGGCTTTTGTAGAAGATTTTGCTGAGAACTTGGGGTGCATTTATCTTTTTAAATTAGTGTTTTCATTTTCTTCACATATATAATCTGGCAGTAGAATTGCCAGATCATATGGGAGTTTTAGTTTTTATATTAACCTCATACAGTTTTCCATAGTTGTTATAACAATGTACCTTCCCACCAGCAGGGTAAAAGGCTCCCTTTTTCCACATGATCAACAACATTTGTTATTAGTAGACTTTAAGGATAGTCATTTTGATTTATATTTCTTTGATGATTAGCATATGGAAAAGAAGAGACATTACCTTGCCAACAAAGGTCCATCTAGTCAAGGCTATGGTTTTTCCAGTGGTCATGTATGGATGCGAGAGTTGGACTGTGAAGAAGGCTGAGTGCCGAAGAATTGATGCTTTTAAACTGTGGTGTTGGACAAAACTCTTGAGAGTCCCTTGGACTGCAAGGAGATCCAACCAGTCCATTCTAGAGAAGATCAGCCCTGGGTGTTCTTTGGAAGGAATGATGCTAAAGCTGAAACTCCAGTACTTTGGCCACCTCATGCGAAGAGCTGACTCATTGGAAAAGACTCTGATGCTGGGAGGGATTGGGGGCAGGAGGAGAAGGGGACGACAGAGGATGAGATGGGTGGATGGCATCACTGACTCGATGGACATGAGTTTGAGTGAACTCCAGGAGATGGTGATGGACAGGGAGGCCTGGTGTGCTGCGATTCATGCGGTCACAAAGAGTCGGACACAACTGAGCAACTGAACTGACTGACTGATGATTAGCAGTATTGAGCATGTTTTCATGTGCTTGTTTGCCATATGTGTCACTTTTTTGGAAAATGACTTCAGGTGTTTTGTGATTTTTTAAAAATTGAGTTCATTGTGTTTTTGATACTGAGATGTATGAGCTATTTATAAGTTTTGAATATTGATCCCTTATTGATGATATTATTTGCAAACATTTTCTCCCATTTTGTAGGCTGCATTTTTGTTTTGTCCATGGTTTTCTTTGTTGTGCAAAAAGTTTTACTTTAAGTCCTATTTGTCTATTTTTATTTTTATTTCTCTTGGTTTAGGAGAAAGATCCAAAAATTAGAGCTACAATTTTTGTTTAAGAATGTTCTTTCTATATTCTCTTTTAGGAGGTTTCTGGTTTCAGGTTTTACATTTAAATCTTTAATCCGCTTTGAGTTTATTTTTTTCTATGCTATAAGGAAATGTTCTAATCTCATTATTTTATAGGTAGCTGTAAATTTTTCACAGAACTGCTTATTTCTGCTTCATTGTATACTCTTGCTTTCATTGTAAATTAATTGACCATAGTTTGGAGGTGTATTTTCAGACTATTCTTTTACATTGGTCTATATATCTGCTTTTATTCCAGTACCATACTATGGGACACTCCACCCCAAAACAAGGGAATACTCATTTTCAAAAAATATAAATGAAACATTCTCCAGGATATATCTAGGAGGAGACCACATGAGGCCATAAAAAAGTTGAGAAATTTAAGACAATAGAAATTATATCAAGTGTTTTACAACTGCAATGGTATGAAACTATAAATAATTACAGGTAAAAAATGGGAAAAGCACAAACGTAAGATTAGACAATATGCTACTAAAGAAACATTGGGTCAATGAAGAAATCAAAGAGGAAATAAGAAAATAACTCAAAACAAATAAAGATAGAAAAACAACTTTACAGAATTTAGAAGATGCAGCAAAAGCAGTTCTGAAAGCAAGTTTATGGTGATACAAGGCTACCTCAAAAAACAATTACAATCTCAAGTAAAGTACCTAATCTTGTATTTAAGGGGCTAGATAAAGAACTAAAAACCCCAAAGTTACCAGAAGACACAATAAAGATTGATGTGAAGATAAAATAAAATAGCTCTTTCCCCCCCCCCAAAAAAAAACAAAGAGGTCAATGAAACTAACAATTTTTTTTTTTTGAAAAGACAGAGGGGGGGATGATTTGGGAGAATGGCATTAAAACACATATAATATCATATAAGAAATGAATCGCCAGTCCAGGTTCGATGCAGGATACAGGAAGCTTGGGGCTGGTGCACTGGGATGACCCAGAGGGATGGTATGGGGAGGGAGATGGGAGGGGGGTTCAGGATGGGGAACACATGCAC
>NW_011495085.1:4022722-4038011 GCF_000754665.1 Bison bison bison
ATTAGCAAACTGACTCCAATAACATATAAAAAAGATCATACACCACAACCAAAATGAACTTATCCCAATGTCAACATATGCAAAGCAATATGACACACCGCATCAAAAAAAAAAAAAAAAACCGAAATGACAAAACTACATGATTATCTCAATAGACACAGAAATGCATTTAATAAAATAAGAATCCTCAAAGTTGATATAGAAGGATCATATTTCAACATAATAAAAGCTATTTATGACAAACATATAGCTGACATCATACTCAAAGGTGAAAAGCTGAAAGTTTTTGATCTAAAAGGAGGAAGAAAACAAGGAGGCCCACTTTTATATAGTTGTGGAATCCCTAGACATAGAATCAGACAAAAAAAAGGAAATAACATGCATCCACATTGGAAGGAAAGAAGCAAAACTGTCACTATATGCAGATGACATGATACTATAGAGAATGCTGAACTATCCACCAAAATAATCTATTAGAACTAATAAATTAATTAAGTAAATTTTCAAAATACAAGATTAATATTCATTAGCCTGTCGCTTTTCTATACACTCATAATGATCTATCATAATGAAAAGCAAAAAAATATTCTATTTATAATCACATCAAAAAGAATAAAATACCTAGAAATAAACTTAACCAAAGAGGGAAAGACATAGTCTGAAAACTAAAAAATAATGAGGGAGTTTGAAAATGATACAAAGAAATGATAAGATATTGTGCATTTTAGGTTTAGAAGAATTGATATATTTTTTAAAATTTCCATACCACTCAAAACAGTTTACAGGCTTAAAACGATCCCTATGAAAATACCCGTGAGTTTTTTTTTTTTTTTTAACACAACTAGAATAATCCTAAAATTTATACAGAACCACAAAAGAATCTGAGTTGCCAAATCAATCTTGAGAAAAAATAACAAAGTTGGAGGTATCATGGTTCCTGACTTCAGACAAAAGCTATAGTAATCAAAAGAGCATGATACTGATTTTTTGTTGTCTAAAACATTTTTAGATTCATGTATTTCCACTTGTTGATTTTTCCTTTTGTTGTGCTTTTAGTGACGTATCCAAAAAATCATCGCCAAAACCAATGTTGAGGCACTTTTTCCTTATAATCTCTTCTAGCACTTTTGATTACATTTCTAGAACTTTTATGATTATATTTCTTGTGTAAGTCTTTAATCCATTTTAACGTTAACTTTGGTGAGTTGTCTGCATATGGATATACAGTTTTACCAACATCATTTACTGAAGAGACTATTCTTTTCTAGTTGAGTATTATTTACTGCTTTGTCAAGTATAAGTTGACCATATATTATCTGGGTGTATCTCTCTGTTCTCTATTCTGTTCAATGGGCCTATGTGTCTATTTTCATGCTAGTAACATGCTGTTATTGATTACTACAGCTATTTTGAATGCTACAGTAATATAGTTTGGAGTCAGGAAGTGTGATTCCTCCAGGTTTGTTCTTTATCAAGATGTCTCATGCTCTTCAGGATTGCTTTTGGCCCAATACAAATTACAGGACTGTTTTATCTAGTTCTGTGAAAATTATCATTGGAATGTTGATAGGGATTGAACTGAAATTATAGATGACTTTTACTAGTAGGGCATTTTAATATTCTTATGATTCATGTTTGTATGATACCTTACCATTTGTTTGTTTCTCTGTCAATTTCTTTAACCAAAGTCTTGAAATATCCATTGTACAAATCTTTTATTCCTTGGTTAAATATATTCCTAAGTATTTTATTGTTTTTGATGCTATTGTGAGTAAGATTGTTCTACTTTACATTTCAGATTTGTAGATGGCATAATATTATATTTCATTCAGATCAGATCAGATCAGTCCCTCAGTCGTGTCTGACTCTTTGCAATCCCATGAATCGCAGCACGCCAGGCCTCCCTGTCCATCACCAACTCCCGGAGTTCACTGAGACTCATGTCCATCGAGTCAGTGATGCCATCCAGCCATCTCATCCTCTGGCGTCCCCTTCTCCTCCTGCCCCCAATCCCTTCCAGCATCAGAGTCTTTTCCAACGAGTCAACTCTTCGCATGAGGTGGCCAAAGTACTGGAGTTTCAGCTTTAGCACCATTCCTTCCAAAGAAATCCCAGGGCTGATCTCCTTCAGAATGGACTGGTTGGATCTCCTTGCAGTCCAAGGGACTCTCAAGAGTCTTCTCCAACACCACAGTTCAAAAGCATCAATTCTTCAGCTCTCAGCCTTCTTCCCAGTCCAACTCTCACATCCATACATGACCACAGGAAAAACCATAGCCTTGACTAGATGTTTCATTATTAGTATATAAAAACACAACTCTTGTCTATTAATTCTCTATCCCGCAACTTTACTGAATGTGTTAGTTTTAACAGCTTTTTGGTGGAGTCTTTAAGGCCACCTATACATAATATTCAGAGAAGGCAATGATACCCCACTCCAGTACTCTTGCCTGGAAAATCCCATGGATGGAGGAACCTGGTAGGCTGCAGTCCATGGGGTCGCTAGAGTCAGACACAACTGAGTGACTTCACTTTCACTTTTCACTTTCATGCATTGGAGAAGGAAATGGCAACCCACTCTAGTGTTCTTGCCTGGAGAATCCCAGGGATGGGGAAGCCTGGTGGGCTGCTGTCTATGGGGTCGCACAGAGTCGGACACGACTGAAGTGACTTAGTAGCACCAGCAGCAGCATATATAATATTATGCCATCTACAAGTAAGACAGCAGTAACTGCTCCATATTCTAGCAATGCTACCATAAAAATTTAACTTCTTCTGTCCTTTTTTTTTAATACATCAGATTTTCTCCAACTAATACTTACCTTGCATTAAATTTTCCAATTAAGAACATATCTGTGTTAATACACCACTAAATAGATCACTCATTTTCATCTATTCATTGAGGCTTTGTGGGATGGAATCTTTCAGTAGTGCAAATAATTGATAACAGTAATGGATTATGTAATGCAAACCATAAAAAGAAAGTGAATGTGTCTGGCCACTTTTTATTAGAAAAGAAAATGAAGAAACTGTGCATATGACATCAATAAACTTTTGTAGACTTTTGTACATATAATAAGGAAAGAAAGACTCAGCAATAAAAATAATTAGGACCATATCAAAAGTTCTAGCAAAAAGAACTCATTTAGTTTTGAGTCAAACAATATGATGACCTATTTCACTCTGTTAAATTTTTATTTAATATAGAATGATTTGTAAAACTAAATGATTATTTTTGAACTAATGAATACAGAGATGGGTAAAGATAAGAAATAATAAAAAATAATCTATAAGAGTTTGAATTTTTTTTTTTTACAAGTGGGATAATAGAGAACACAAATTTGAAAATTTATATTTGGTAAACTCAGAAGTTTAGTCTATAGAAAATTTGTAGTGTGTCTGTTTCATTCTCCTCTCTCATGTCACTCAAAATTAAAATTTCTCTGAAATATTAAATATTGTACATGTTAATCCCAATTTGATATATCCTATTTTACATTTTAAAGTATTATATAAAAAGATTTGCAAACTCCTTATTGCAAAATTCAGACTTAAGTTGAACAAAGCAGAGAAAAACCACTAGGCCATTCAGATAGTCCCTAAATCAAATCCCTTATGATTATACAGTAGCAGCGACAAATAGATTGAAGGGATTAGATCTGATACATAGAGACCCTGAAGAACTACGGATGGAGGTTCAAAACACTGTATAAGAGGCAGTGACCAAAACCATCCACAAGAAAAACAAATGGAAAAAGGCAAAATGGCTGTCTGAGGAGGTCTTACAAATAGCTGAGAAAAGAAGTGAAAGGCAAAGGAGGAAAGGAAGGGTATAACCATATGAATGCTGAGTTTCAAAGATTAGAAAAATGAGATAAGAAAGGCTTCCTTGGTGATCAGTGCAAAGAAATATAGGAACAATAGAATGGGAAAGACTAGAGATCTCTTCAAGAAAATTAGAGATAGCAAGGGAACGCTTCATACAAAGATGAGCACAATAAAGGACAGAAACAATATGGAACTAAAAAGAAGCAGATTTGAAGAAGAGGTGGCAAGAATTCCCAAAAGAACTATACAAAAAAAGATCTTAATTAACCAGATAACCACGATGGAGTGATCACTCACCTAGAGCCAGACATCCTGGAGTGTGAAGTCAACTGGGCCTTAGGAAGCATCACTACAAACAAAGCTCATGGAGCTGATGGAAATACAGTTGAGCTATTTCAAAACCTAAAAGATGACGCTGTGAAAGTACTGCACTCAATACATCAACAAATTTGGAAAACTCAGCAGTGGCCACAGGACTGGAAAACTCAATTTTTATTCCAATTCCAAAGAAAGGCAATGGCAAAAAATGTTTGAACTACTGCACAATTACACTCACCTCAGTTCAGTTCAGTCGCTCAGTTGTGTTTGACTCTTTGTGGCCCCCTTGATTGCATCACATCAGGCTTACCTGTCCATCATCAATGATAGAGAGAAGACTCTTAATGCTGTAAGAGAAAATCAGAGAGTCAGTTACAAGGGAATCCCCATGAAGCTATCAGCGGATTTTTTTTTTTTTTTTTTTATGGAAGCTTTGATTAAATCTGGACACTCCCTCTGGTCTCCAAAGTCCTGAAATTAAAAAAACAAAAAACAACCCTACAATCTAGAATATGCTACTTAAAAAAATGTCATTTAAAATAGAAGAAGACATAAATAATTTTTCATACAAGCAATACTGAAAGAATACAGCAAACTAAGCATCCTAAAATACATATTGAAAGGTCTCTAAATGGAAAAGAAGCAAGAATCCATAAGAAAGGGAAAATCACAACAGGAAAGTTAGATGTATGCAAGTACTGAAGATCACTTAATTAAGACAGTACATAGATTAAAAAGCAATCCTATAAAAGTGATTATTACCACAATGAATAGAAAAAAGTATAAATGTGAATATAAAATAAAACATTTAAATCACAAAATGTGGGAGAGTGAAGTCGCTCAGTCGTGTCCCACTCTTTGTGACCCCATGGATTGTAGCCTACCAGGATCCTCTGTCCATAGAATTTTCCAGGCAAGAGTACTGGAGTGGGTTGCCAGTTCCTTCTCCAGGGGATCTTCCTGACCCAGGGATCGAACCCAGGTCTCCCACATGGCGGGCAGACACTTTACCGTCTGACCCACCTAGGAAGCCCCTGTGGGAGAATGGAGTAAGAATTTGTAAGTCTTTTAGAATGTTTTTGAGTGTATATGATAAGTCTAATGCAAGACAATATAGTTAGAAGTAACATAATTGAAAAATCAGGATATCCACAAATCAAAAACATACAATGGATCCACAGAAACTCAAAAGAAAGGAACTCAAGCATAAAACAAAAGAAAACCATGGAAACACAAAAAGAAAAACATAGGGAAGAATAAAGGCTCAATAGAGAACTGCAAAATTAACTGGAAAACAAAGTTTAAAATGGCTATAAACACATACTTATCAACACTTTAAATGTTGATAAGCTACTTGCTCCAATCAAAAGACCTAGGATCACAGAACATTGGATAGTAAACTAAGTACCTAAAATATGCTGCCTACAAGAACCCATTTTAGGGTGAAAGACATATATATTAAACTGAGGGAATTGAAAGAGATATTTCATGCAAATGGAAATGACAAAAAAGTCAGGGTGGCATTACTCATATCAGATAACATAGACTTTAAAGCAAAGGTCATAAAGAAAGACACTATAAAGTGATGAAAGGATCAAATACAATTAAAAAAATACTCCTTAACATACATGCACCAAATATAGGAATATCTAAATAGATAAAACGAATAGCAGCATGAGTAAAGGGAAAAAAAATCTGATAGGAATACAATAATAGTGAGAGACTTTACCATTCCAGAAACATCAGTGGACAGTTCTTCCAGACAGAAAGTCAATAAGCTAACAGATCTTGAATGACACAATAAAATAGTTAGGTTAAATTGATAACTACAGGACATTATATCTAAAAACACAGAATAACATTCTTTTTGAGTGCAAATGCAACATTCTCTGGGATAGATCATAAACCTGGACATAGAACAAGCTTCAATGAATTTAAGAGGAGAGGAATTATTTCAAGCATTTTTTCTGACCACAGTGGCATGAAACGAGACATCAACCACAGAAAGAGAAAAGAGAAAAGACAGGTGATTACATGGAAACTAAACAACAGGATACTAAAAAACCAAAGAGTCAACATGAAATCAAAGAGGACATTAAAAAGAATACCTTGAGACAAATGACAATGAAAACACAATTACAAAAACTCTATGGAATGCAGCAAAAGTAATTCTAAGATAGAAATTTATAACAATGCAAGCCTTCCTCAAAAAAACAAGAAAAATCCCAAATAAGCAACCTAATCTACCACCTAGAAGGATTAGAGAAAGAACAGACAGAACCTAAAGTCAGAAGAAGGAAATAAATAATAAAGCTCAGAGAGAAAATAAATAAAACAGAGATTAAAAATGAAAATGCAACATAAGGAATGTGAGAAAATATTTGCAAACCATAAGACAAACAAGGGATTATTTTTCAAAATATACAAACTGCTCATACAACTCAAAAAAAAAAAAAAGAAAACAAACCCTATCAAAAGATTGGCAGAAGAACTGAAGAGACATTTCTCCAAAGAACACATACAGATGACCAATAGGCACATGAAAAAATGCTGAACATCACTAATTTATTAAAGAAATGTCAATCATAATTACAATGAGGTATCAGCTCACACCAGTCAGAATGGTCATCATCACATCTAAAAATAATAATTGCCAGAGAGAACATGAAGAAAATGGAACCTTTATACATTGCTGGTGGGAATGCATTTTGTTGCAGCTACTCTGGACACCATTATGGAAGTATCCTTAAAAAAGTAAAAATAGTTACTGTATGATCCAGAAATCCCACTCTGGCCATATATCTGGGAAAGATAAAAACTAATTTGAAAAGGTACATGTGCCCCAGTGTTTATAGCAGCACTATTTATGACAGCCAAGATATGAAAGCAGCCTGAGTTTATCAACAGATAAGATGTGTGCATATATATATATATATATATACACACACACACATACGTGTGCATGTATTTATACATATATACAATGTAATATTAATCAGTCAAAGAAAAAGAATCAAGTAATGCCATTTGCAACAACATGGATGAACCTAGGGATCATCAAACTAAGTAAGTCAGACAGAGAAAGAAAATTTTATATATCATTTATATATAAAAAATAGTGATACAAATGAACTTATTTGCAAAATAGAAAAATAAAACTCATATATATAGAAAACAAACTTATGGGTACCAAAGGGGATATGGGAGGGAGGATAAATTAGGAATGTGGAATTAACAGATACACACTACCATATATAAAATAAGCAAAAAGGAATTACTATAGAGCACAAGAAAGTATATTCAACATCTTATAATAACCTATAATGGAAAAGAATCAAATACAAGAGTATTTACATATATGAAGTACATATAACCAATTTGCTGTATACCTGAATCTAGCACAATATTGTAAATCAACTATACCTAATTTTAAAAAATGGATCAATGTTAAGAACTAAAGCTATAAAATTAGAAGGAACCCAAGGCATAAACTATAGGGACCTTGATTTAAGCAAAGTTTTCTTAGACACCTAAATCTCAAGCTATCAAAATTATTAAATTGGAATTCAAAATATTTGCTATTGGAGATTATTTGTGGAATTTTGTCTTTAAGCATTACGTCATGAATTCCAGTGCCCCACCATGTCCAAGAGTAACAAAAAATTACTAAACTCAAATATCTAAAAATCTCCATAGCTTTTCTGGTCCAGCTATAAACCAACTATATATCTATACATTGTATGAAAAACCCTTTGCTGGCAGTCTTCTAAAACTTCATTTTGCTAGTGCAATCACTGAGTCTCTTGAGCTTAAGTTCCAGTTTTTCTTTTACTTTGCCAGGAGATGATTTGTAATCTACAATGACCTAACCCTTAATAGTAAGATACAGATCTTGTAGAATTTAGTATAGTAAGCATAGTATTCCTAATAAAATAGGTGTTTATATGATGTCTTTAGACTTTTGTCATTGTGAAATATAATTAGGCAAAAATGTTTGTATAAAATAATTAGACTTTTTGTTTTTAAGGTGTAGAATGTGGTAAGTAATTTGACTTTGTTATTAGCATAACTCCAGTACTTTGGCCACCTCATGTAAAGAGTTGACTCATTGGAAAAGACTCTGATGCTGGGAGGGATTGGGGGCAGGAGGAGAAGGGGACGACAGAGGATGAGATGGCTGGATGGCATCACTGACTCGATGGACGTGAGTCTCAGTGAACTCCAGGAGTTGGTGATGGACAGGAAGGCCTGGCATGCTGCGATTCATGGGGTTGCCAAGAGTCGGACACGACTGAGCAACTGATCTGATCTGATCTGAATCAGGCCTAAGTTTTATATTTAATAAATTGATTTTTGGTTACAAGATGCAATATTTGGTAAATAACTAGACTTTAGTTTTTATTTAAGGTCATTAGACTCTTTACTTTGGAAACATAAATCTAGTAAATATTTTGACATTAATTTACTTCACTTTTGCCACATGATTTGCTATTGCTTAACTATATATCACTGTTATCAAATTTTACTATAAAAGGCTACATGATTAATATTTTAGTCTTTTTGGCTACTACAATTTCTAGTGCACATTCCTCTCTTGTAATTTGTATCAATACAAACACATGTATAACTGATAAAAATTACCTTAGGTCTTAAGACATATGAACTTAGGCTCATTGGCCATAGTTCAATGATTACTGTATGTATAAATACATTTTCATGTATTTTTCCTTTATTCTTCATTGCCTAATTTCAGCTGAATTCAGGAGACAATGTTCCAGAGGAAAGCAGTGGGTATAGGCCAAAAAAGTCTCCAATCCAAATGGTCTCTGAGAGATAAATTGTTAGAGGTCTTGCTAGGCTGAAGACAAGTTTGAAAAGTACGATTAGCTAAATTATGCCTTATGCCCTACAATGTTTTTAGAAATACACTTCACATGGCATAAATTTGCAAAATCAAAAAATCTTCATTAAAAGTAAATTACCACTTGGAGAAGACAACTTTTGGCAAAGATCACTGAAACTACATTCACCTATATGTCATACACATTTAAAAATCATCAATTTGGCCATAGTTTTCTCTTTACTTATTTAAGTTTACATATTTTTCAATTCTTCAATCTTGTTCATTTCACCAATAATAATAACTTGTCAAAGACTAGGATTTTATATATAAAATCATCAAATTAAATATAAAACCAGCTCTCAATAGTACAACCAATGTAAGAAGTGGTATAAAACTATCATATACATTAATCTTGCAAATAGTACATTTTTGTAAACAGTGAATACATTAAGGAAAATCCTTCCATTAGACTTATCAAGATGCAAGAAAGTATCTGCCACAAAACACCCAAAGAAAATATTCCTACAGCTCCAGCAAAATTGTTTGCAACTTTTGTGTGACTGTTAGGTTCTTCTTTTGTAGGTATAAATTGGGCTCTTGATGTCAATCAAAGATCAAGGTAAATTGTTTTGTGGGTCTATTGGTTAGATGATTCTAGGAATATAATTTCCTCAGATACTCAGGGAAATATGTCCTCTTATGAAATTCCAAAGGGATAAAACTCTTTATAGTGAATAAATAGTTACAAGTGGAACAGATCACCAAAGATGTTCATTCTATAAGACTTGGAGAATTTGAGATACTCATCAAATATTTGTCACTCACTGTGGCTGAGATGTTAAATAGTAATATTCAAACTACAGATGCACAATGATTCAACCAAGTATCCTTATTTCAGGTAGATTAAAAAATAGGATTATAATGGGTGGGGAGGGGCAGTGGTTGTATATGAAATATCTAAAATATTTTATAATAGTTCAAGAAACACTGGGCCATGTCTACTGTTAGAGAAAAAATATGCCACATGTATTATTTGCTATAATTTTAATCTTTTTCATAGTGATTTATTATTTGCATAGCTATTATTTTTGTCAATACAGGATATGAGTTTGAAATTGAAAATTATGTGTAATGGTATTTACTATAACTTCTTATCTAGATAGTGTATATTCACTCAGTATTTTATCTATGAGATAGAGTTTTATATGAGATAATTTTGAAACCACTTTATCTAATGTTGAAGAAGAAAATGGCAACCCACTCCAGTATTCTTGCCTGGAGAATTCCATGGACAGAAGAGCCTGAAAGTTAGGAAAGGTTTGTGCTTATTATTACCTATTTGCACATGTAAGTATGGCTTTAGTATTTGAAACTATAGACTATAAATAATTTTAAGTTTTTGCTCTTCTTTTTAATACATGGTTTTGTTTTTCTTTTGTGAATATAATACTATATAAAAAATTCTAAGTCTACATTGAAAACTGAAGTATTATGGTAATGATGACCCTATATGCAAGACAGCAAAAGAGCCACAGATGTAAAGAACAGACTTTTGGACTCTGTGGGAGAAGGCGAGGGTGGGATGATTTGTGAGAATAGCATTGAAACATGTATATGTGAAATAGATCGCCAGTCCATGTTCAATGCACGAGACAGGACAGTGTACTGGGATGACCCTGAGGGATGGGATGGGGAGAGAGGTAGGAGTGGAGCTAGGAGATAGGAGAGAGATAGGATGGGGGACAGATGTACATCTACGGCTGATTCCTGTCAATGTATGGCAAAAACCACTACAACATTGTAAAGTAATTAGCCTCCAATTAAAATTTAAAAATTAATTAAAAATAACTGAAATATAATACATATGATCTTAGAAATTTTTAATGTCACTTGAAGGCTTAAATTTATGAGACATTTTTATAAATTTATATAGACTTTGGGATTTTATTTTATCCATTTCATAATTATTTAGAACATTTAATTTTTTTTAGATTCTATATGCTATGTTTTCATTGTTATGCTGAATGGCATTATAATTTTTAGTGTTTAAAGATTATAATTAGATTATGTTAGATGATTGTAAATGGGAATTCCTGCTTACAGAATATTCCATTAAGTTTTTCACTGTAGAGTGCCGGAGCCAGCCGGCAAAGTCGATCAGGTCCCGAGAACGTGCACGGCGGGGCTAAGAAAGAAACTAAAGCAAGAGACTACAAAGATGGGGTCGAGAGGTTCAGACACGTCACCACGAAGGGACGCAGTCTGACACCAACTTTATTCAACATCTCATATTTATACAGAAAAGCGTGAGAGAGACAAAACAGTTGACATTTTTTCTTGGTTAGCCTATACATCTTACAAACAGTCACAAGAAATCTTGAGAGCATGGGAATGGCTCCCTGTTATTATTTCTTACACCAGATAACATTTCTCTGTGCGTGAGAAGTTTGCACAGAACTCCAGGTGCCTGCAGTAAATAAGCGCCTAATCTCTGGGGTGGCGGGACAGAGAGCTATGTTTGCAAGCAAACCCTCAAGGACTGAGGCAGCTCCCAGAGCTGTGTCCTTCGGACAAAGGACCCCGTTCTCACGGGCAGCTCCCCGCAGTAGAGAAAGTAAATGTATATGAGACATGATACAATTTTTCCTTTATAGGTTTTCATTTCAAGTAGAAGTAATGTCATTCTAATACCAAGGAACTGAAGAGACTCTTGATGAGGGTGAAAGAGGAGACTGAAAGAGCTGGCTTGAAACTCAACAATAAAAAACATAAGATCATGGCATCTGGTCCCATCACTTCATGGCAAACAGGGAAAAAGTGAAAACAGTGATAGATTTTATTTTATTGGACTCAAAATCACTGCAGATGGTGACTGTAGCCATGAAATTAAAAGACACTTGCTCCTTGGAAGGAAAGCTTTGACAAACTTAGAGTATTAAAGGGGGCTTGTGCTTATTCTGTATTTTGGAAGGATTTGTGAAAGAAGGTCTGTAGAGTCTAAGCTATAGTTTATCCAGTAGTTATGAATAGATGTGAGAGTTGGACCCTAAAGAAGGCTGAGCATCAAAGAATTGAAGCTTTTGAATAGTGGTGCTGGAGAAGACACTTGTGAGTCCCTTGGACTGCAAGGAGGTCAAACCAGTGAATCCTAAATGAAATCAGTCCTGAATATTCATTGGAAGGACTGATGCTGAAGCTGAAGTCCAATACTTTGGCCACCTGATGCAAAGAGCTGGCTCACTGGAAAAACTCTGATGCTGGGAACGATTGAGGGAAGAGAAGAGGGTGACAGAGGAGATGGTTAGATGGCATCACTGACTAAATGGAAATGAAATTGGGCAAACTCCAGGAGATAGTGGAGGACAAAGGAGCCTGGCATGCTGCAGTCCATGGGATCACGAAGAATCAAATATGACTTAGTGACTGAACAACAACAATACCAAAGATCTTAAACTCACTCACATATATGCAGGTCATTAAAGAAATAACTTTCTAAAGAATCATACTGGAAATGTTCATTGATATTTTCTGAAATATGCCTAATTTAATATCTTATAGGATTCTGCCTTTAAAAGTGGTTATGGGGCAAAATGGTGATAAGAGGGGCTCAATAGACTTCCCCACTGAAACAATAATTTACTCAGTAATATTATATAACAAAAACACCAACTATTTAAAGTCTGTGGAAACTTTCTAAGGGGAAACAGTATATGGAGAACTGTTTATTCAAGAAAATCCATGAACCCTCAGTAAGAATCTTGAGAGTTTGTAACATTTGAGCCATGAACTGTTTCCCAACTTGATTCCCACCTCAGTGTGATGGAAGCTTTATTCTGGGTGGATATATTCATGAAGATGAAGTTCCCACTTACCTCAACGCCCAATATAGGTCTATATTTGTATCCCTGGAGGAGTAGGATATTAGTATTCTCACCCTCTCCTTAGCTTTTGAGTTTTAGAAGCTGTAATTCAGGCAGCTGTGGAAGAAAGGACAAAGCCTCCCTTTTATAAGACAAGTAGATACAGAAAATCTAATTAAACTTATACTAGTTACAAATGATGTAATTAGTAATCTAAGTATATAAAAAATCTCAGGTCCAGATGTAGTGAATTCTACAACTTAAAACATAATTAATGCCAATATTTCACAAATCCTTCCAAAATACACAATAAGCACAAGCCCTCCCCAATGCATTCTATGAGGTCCATATTACCTCAATACCAAAATCAGAAAAATATACACAAGAAGAGAAGTCTATTGATCTATAACTCACATGAATATGAACACATTGACATCCTGGCAAACATACTAGAAAATATAATCCATCAATATGTAACAAAAAGTATACATCATGACAAAATTGGGTTTATACTAGGTATGCAAAGTTGTGTTAACATCTGTAAAATAATTCATTTAATATGCTGTATTAACATTATAGATTACAGGGATCCCATGATTGGTTATATATCTATAGATGTAGAAATAGCTTTTGACAAAATCTGAAAAGCTTTCACTGAAAGAAAAGAAACAGTCAAAACACTAGAAATATAGAAAGGCCATCAACAATTTAAAAGGCATCTAAGAAAATCCCCATCTAATATTAAAGGCGAAAGAATGTTTCTCTCTTAAGATTAGGAACAATCAATGGATGTCTATTCTCCACTTTCATTCAGCATTCACTGGAGGATATATCCAGAGCAATTAGACATGAAAAAAGAGACACTCAGAATAGAAAAGAAGTAAAAAAAAAAAAAAAATCTCTATTCACAGAAGACATGATATTCTATACATCAAATCCTAAGGAAAACACTAAAAAACTATCAGGACTTAGTTTAGAAACTTGCAGAGTACTTTAGCAAAGTTGTAGGATAAAAGTAAATAAAATCAATTGTGTTCATATAAACTAGCAATAAACACACCATCAATGAAAAGTAAACAGTAACTTGCAAAGCATTACAAAGAATGAAGAATGAAATACTAGGAGAAAAATTAATAGATGGACTGCAAAACATCTAATAACTATAAAACAATTACTACAAAAAAGCTAAGAAGATCCATTTCTCAGAAAACAAGAAAGACATGAATCAGAAGGCAATACATTGAACATGATTTTACTCTCCAAACTGATCTACATATTCAGCTCAGTCTATATAACCTCAATTGTTTTTTTTTTTTTCAGAAATTCTTTTTAAGTGACTAGAAATTAATTTTTTTTAAAAAACAGAGGAATTAAGTCCTGATTACAAAACTGATTATGTAGCCACATAATTAAGATAGGGTAGTCCTGAAATAAGGATAGATCATTGGGGAAAAAAAATGATAGTCCATAAATAGCAAGTATGTGTAAGGTCAATTAATTCTTACTAAGGGTGCTAAGACAATTCAATTGAGTAAAGAATAGTTGTCTCCAACCCCTCAAAATGGTGCTGGTACAAGACCTCTACCTCAAATCATATATTAGAATTAAATCAAAATGAATTTGTAAGACCTAAAACTATTTAGAAGAGTTAAAACTATAAAACTCCTAGAATAAAATTTGGGGTACATCTTTGTTATCTTGGATTTGGGGTTAGGTGATGGTTCCTTAGATATGACACCAATAGGGCAAGTAATAAAAGAAAATAAAATACATAAAGTGGGCTACACATTTACAAATTTATGCTGCAAATTATGTCAATAGCATGAAAATGCATCCCAAGAATGATAGAAAAAAATGTGTGCAATTTATATATCCAATAAGAGACTGGTGTCTAGAATATATAAGGAACATTTACAACTCAGTAAGACAAAGAGACATCACTTTGTCAACAAAGGTCTGTATAGTCATAGTATGGTTTTTCCAGTATTTAATTACAGATCTGAGAGTTGGACCATAAAGAAGGCTGAGCACAAAGAACTGATGCTTTCTAACTGTGGAACTGGAGAAGACTCTTTTGAGAGTCCCTTGGACAGCAGGGAAATCAAACCAGTCAATCTTAAAGGAAATCAACCCTGAATATTCATTGGTAGGACTAATGCTGAAGCTGAAACTCCAATACTTTGGCCACCTGGTGTGAAGAACCGACTCATTGGAAAAGACCCTGATGCTGGGAAAGATTGAAGACAGGATAAGAAGGGGGTGACAGAAGATGAGATGATTGGATAATATCACTGACTCAATGAACATGAGTTTGAGCAAACTTTGGGAGATGATGGAAGACAGGGAGGCCTGGTCTGCTGCAGCCCATATGGTCACAAAGAGTTGAACATGACTTAGCAACTGAAACAACAGAGAAAGACAAATTTTAAAATACAAAATT
>NW_011495085.1:4038125-4051693 GCF_000754665.1 Bison bison bison
GTCCCCTTCTCCTCCTGCCCCCAATCCCTCCCAGCATTAGAGTCTTTTCCAATAAGTCAACTCTTCGCATGAGGTGGCCAAAGTACTGGAGTTTCCGCTTTAGCATCATTCCTTCCAAAGAAATCCCAGGGCTGATCTCCTTCAGAATGGACTGGTTGGATCTCCTTGCAGCCCAAGGGACTCCCAAGAGTCTTTTCCAACACCACAGTTCAAAGCATCAATTCTTCGGCATTAGGAAAATAAAAATTAGAAAAAAAAAAAAAGAGATACCATTCGATCCTCACTGGGATGTCTATAATCTAAAAGCCAGGTAATAATATATGCTGACTAGTATGTGAAGTGTTTGCCATCTTCATATATTACTAGAGGTAACATAAAATGGTGTGGTTATATGTAACACGATTTGGCAGTTTTTTAAATAATTAAAAATAGATTTACTACATGACTCAGCAATTTCAAACCTAAACATAAAACTAAGAAAAATGAAGACAAATACCGAAATATATGGACAAATGTTTGTAAAAGCATTACTTACATTATGACAAATGGAAACTCCAACTGTTTATCAAATGATGAATGGATAAATTTGGCATATCCATACAATGAAGCTTTATGAAGCATGGATAAACCTTGCAAACATTATGAAGGAAATTAGCCACGAAAGATCACATTATAAATGATTCCATGTTTACGAATTGTCTAAAATGGTGAATCTATAGAGACAGAATGCAGATTAGTGGTTGATTAGGATGATGGACATAATAATGATGGGGAGAAAGATGGAAATTACTGTTAATGGGTACTGAGTTTCTTTCAGGAATGATATAATGTTCCAATATTAGATCACATTGATATTTGTACAGCATTATGAATTAATTAAAAATCATTGCATGTAAATTTGTAATGGATAGAGTATATGGTATGGAACTTTTGTGTATGTATGTGCTTGCACTCATGCATGCTCGGTCACTTCAGTTTTGTTCGACTATTTGAGACCGTGTGGACCTTAGTCTGCTGGTGGTACGAGTGGTAAAGAACCCCCCTGCTAATGTAGGAGACACAGCTTCAATCTCTGGGATAGGAAGATTCCCTTGAGAAGGGAAAAACAACCCATTACAGTAGTCTTGCCTAGGAAATCCCATGGAGAGAGGAGCTTGGCTGGCTACAGTCCAAAGGGTCACAGAGAGTCAGATATGACTGAGAAACTGAGCACAATCTATATGAATTTGAATGAAATAAATTCATTTTTTAGCATTTATTTCTTCATCTGGCAATTGCAAAGCTTATACCAGATTATGTCCAACATCCATATGTCTTCTAATGTTTTTTTAATATATTTATTTTTGCTTCTGACAGTTAATCCTTATGTATCTTCAATGCTTAGTAAGGGCTTCTCTGGTGGCACAGTGTTACAGAATCTGCCTGCAATGTAGGACATATGGGTTCGATCCCTGGGTTGGGAGAATCCCCTGGAGAAGGAAATGGCAACCCACTCCAGTATTCTTGCCTGGTAAATTACATGGACAGTGGAGTCTGGTGGGCTACAGTCCAGGGGTTGCAAAGAGTCAGACATGACTGAGAGACTACGTGTGTGCAATGCTTAGTAAAACCACACATAAACTTTATTTTCATTAATAATGATACTCTATATTTTTACAGTCCAATATGCTTTTTAAGTAATTTTGAGTATAGGCTAAAAGCTTGCTAAATTCCTGTTTTCTTATTTAGTTAACTAAGGTTACAATTTGATCTAATTCATATCACTAATGAGCAAATTTTTATTTAAAGGACAATTCCCAGCTTTTTGAAAAATCTCATACACTTCAATAGTACTAAATCTTTTCATTTTTATAAAATATTAAATATCAGACTAATTTCATATTAAACAGAACTATTGATTCAATTTTGCACTCATTTCAATAGGTCTTTAGGTTTCTCTTTTCAATTCAATGACTGTTAGTATCCATATACAAGAAGCCCTTCCATTTTAAGTGTTTTTGATAGAGTATTTCATAAACCTCGTAGGTGAATGCAATGTCAGATTCCAGGACAGTTATTGACAATGTCTATGATCTTTCTCAATTATCAATATTTTTGATACTTAAATTTGATTGCAGCCTTCCAACAAGAACTAATTCAAACTAACAACATGATCTATGTGTCAAATATTTATATCTACATTTATATACCTATCCTATAAAAATTATTATCCTAAAAAAAATACTTTGGTTGGGGGGGGGGGTTTGGCTCAATGGTAAAGAATCTGCCTGCTAGTGCAGGAGACATGGGTTCAATCCCTAGGTCAGGAAGTTCCCCTGGAGAAGGAAGTGACAACCCACTTCATTATTTTTGCCTGAGAAATCCCATGAATTTTGAGGAACTTGGTGGGCTTCAGTCCATGGGTTGGCAAAAGAGTTGGACATGACTTAGCAACTAAATAACACAAATATATATATATATATATGTATATATTTTAAATTTTTGTGCTGGGTAGTATGATACCCCATTCAGAATGTCTGTAAGAATTTCTGTTTTCTTTCTTTTATTTATGGTATTAGAAACCAAAATCTGGGCACTAGGTATAATAATTATTATTGGGGTGTCATTGCACTTAGGCTCTTTCAGTGGATTGAAAAAAATATATGTATGTGTGTGTGTGTGTATACATTATCCTTTATATGTACTAATATATAAAATATCCAAAAATATGTCTATAGGAGTGGTTTGCAGCTATATTTAGCTAAACAAGTGTTCCTACTATTGTTTCCAACCTTTTTCCATTACTGTGGATCATTTTAGCCTCCCCTTAGGGCTTGTGTGTAATCTCCTACTTCAGTGATGAGACCTAGTCCCTACCATCCATCATACATTTACTTAATTCTAGAATATGTGTACTGTATAGTGGTTTCAGAATTGTTAGTCTGTATCCCTGTGGAAAAAAATTTATCAGCTAGAATATAATGCATTATAATTTCTTTTGCCTTTGCTTTTTTACAGTTTTTACTTATTTCCACAGTCACATAGTTCAGCATCTTTCTCCTCCCTGACTTCTGTAAGATTGTTTTATATATTTATAAACATGTTTAGATTGTTTTATCATTCTCTGCTCAATCCTGAACTTCCTTAACTTCCTAAATGATCTTTGGGGGGAGAGTATTTGCATAAATTAAAGCATACTTCTTTGTGCTGTAAATCCTATGGGTTTTGCTGAATGTTTAATTTCTTGTACTCACCATAATGGTATCATACAAAATAGTTTTACCTCCATAAAAATATTCTCTATGATTCACCTAAGATTCACCTACCCAATCCTTCACATCTGCTCCCTGTAATCCCTGAAAACTACTGAATTCTTTACCCACTCTATAGTTTTGTTTGCTTCCATTTTTGAATCATCTCTCATGCAGTAGAGAAAGTAAATATTCTCTAATTTTTTGACATTTACTGGCAAATGTATTAGTAAGCCCTGAAAAGTTAATTTCATGGGTAATATAGTACAACATATAATAACTGTATTGCTAATAATTTTAACAATTTATACCAACAACACAGTCCTTTATAAAAAATATTCAAGCAAACACAAAAATAAAGTATTCTCAGCAATTTCATATTTATTTTAAAAATTAAGGAAATATTTAAAATTTGGTTATAAATACATACTTCAGGCTCAGAAGTCTTTATCTGAATTCTTCTAAATATGTAATTATCAGCAAGCTTTTTATTAAATCTTCTGAATATAATAAAAGGAAGTCATTTACCAACTAACTTCAGGAAGTCAGTATCAAAATTGATATCAAAATTTAAAAAGGCATTTACAAGGATGGAAATTGACTGTATATTTCCTGAAAATTTAATTCATTTAGGATTTATTCCTGTTATGCAGGAATAATTTTCCTTCAAAATATCAAACCAACTAATTCATGAATTAATAACAGTAACAAAATGATATAATCATTGTATCAGAGGAATAGGGGCATGAGAAGATTCAATGAGTATTCATGAAAATTTAAAAAAAATTAAAAAGCAAGTGTTTGACACTAACTTCCTTAATTTGATGAATTATGGGATGTAATAATAAACTTAATAATTATGATAAGATGTTGAAAGTGTCTCATGGGATGAGGAATGAGACCAAGATTCCTCTTATGGTTAACTATATTTAGCATTGTTTAGAATTCTTAGTTCATAAAAGAGACAAGAAACATTAGGATAAAATAATTGGAGTGGAGAAAGTAGAATCATTATTATTTGCAGCCAAAATGATTAGTGTATAAAAAATCTCCAATACTTATTCAGTATTAATAAGTGAATTTAGATAGGAGGCAAGGACAAGCTGGCAGAATGGAAAAGTGTGACCTCACTTTTTTGGTAAACCACTATTTACAACAACAACAAAAAAAATCCTAGAACTGACCAAAAAAGATAATCTACATCCAAAGACAAAGAAGCAGCCATGATGAGATGGTAGTAGGGATGCAATCATGATAAAAGGAAATTCCACATCTGCTATGTAGGCAACCCACAAGCTGGACAATAATTACATCACAGAAGTCCTCTCACAGAAGTTCAAGTTATGAGTCCCATGCCAGGCTGCCCAGCCTGAGGGTCTGGCAATGGGAGGAGGGGATCCCAGAGAATCTGGCTTTGAAGGCCAATGGGATTTGATTGCATGAATTCTACAGATCTGGAGGAAAAAGAAAAAGATTGGAGGCACAGATTAAAAAGAGACAAGAAATGTTTAACAAAGACATAGATAGAGCTAAAAAACAAATAATAACTGAAATGAAAAGTAAACTAGAAGGAATGAATCACAGAATAAGTGAGCAGAAGAAAACAGAAGTGACCTGGAAGATAGAATGGGATAAACCTCTACCATGGAACAGAATAAAGATGAACGAAAACATCTAAAAGGCATTTGGGACACTAAACACACTAACATGCATATTATAGGAGTCTCAGAAGGAGAAAAGAGTGAAAGGATCTGAGAAATGACAGCTATAAACTTCCCTAACTTAGGAAAGGAAAAAGTCACCTAAGTCCAGGAAGCACAGGGATTCTTAGGCAGGATAAATTATGGAGGAACATGCTGAGACATACAGTAATCAAACTGACAAAAGAAAGAAAAAATATTAAAATCAGCAAGAGAAAAGCAAAGAATAATATATGAGGAAGCACCCATAGGGTTATCAGCTGATTTCTTAGCAGAAACTCTGCAGGGCAGAAGGAAGTGGCACAATATATTTAAAGTGATGAAAGAGAAGAACCTACTACTTGTTCATATTCAAAGGAGAAATCAAAAGTTTTCTAATAAGCAAAAGTTAAGAGAATTCGGCAGCACAAGGCCAGTCTGGAACAAATATTAAGGACTTTGGATGGAAAAGAAAAGGCCACAACTAGAAATTATGAATGGAAAAGTTCACTGGAAAAAGCAAACCTACATTAAAGATAGGTTTAAACCTACATAATCCCAATAACCATAAAGAGAAGGATACAAATGCAGGATATTGGAAATGCATGTGAAATAAAAAGACCAACAACTTTAAAAAACTCTTGTTTATGTATAGACTGCTATATCAAAACCTCATGGTAACTGCAAACAAAAAAATCTACAATAGATACACACATAAAAAAGAAAAGGAATCCAAACACAACGCTAAAGTTAATCACCAAATCAGAAGAATACAAAACAGGAAAGGAAGAAAAAAGACCTGCAAAAATAAAACCAGAACAGTAAACAAAATAGCAATAAGAACACAAATATCGATAATTAACTCAAATGTAAATGTATTGAATGCTCCAACCAAAAGACATTGATTCACTAAATGAATACAAAAACAGAACCCATATAAAAATTGTCTACAAGAGACCCACTTCAAATCTAGGGACACATACAGACTTAAAGTCAAGGGATGGAAAAAAGAATTCCATGAAATTGAAATCAAAAGAAATCTGTAGGATACTCATATCAGACAAAATAGACTATAAAATAAAGATTATTACAAGAAACAAAGAAGGGCACTACATAATGATTAAGGGGTCAATTCAAGAAGAAATGTAATAATTATATATGCACCCATCATAGGAGCATGTCAACATGTAAGGCAAATACTAACAGGTGTAAAAGGAAAAATCCACAGTAATACAATAATAGTGAGAACTTTAACATCCCACATTCATCAATGGAGGGTCATCCAGACAGAAAATCAATATGCAAACACAGGCCTTAAATGACACACTAGACCAGATGAACTTAAGTGATATTTATAGAGCATTTCATCCAAAACCAGTAGAAAACATATTCTTCTCAAGTGCACATGGAATATTCAAAGTAGATCACATGCTGGACCACAAACTAAGCCTCAGTAAATCTAGGAAAATTGAAGTCATATCAAACATCTTTTCCAAACATAATACTATGTAGTTAAAAAACAACTATAAGAAAAAAATTATACAAAGACAAAAACACTTGGAGGTTAGGCAATAGGCTTCTAAACAGCCAATGGATATCTGAAGAAATCAAAGAGGACATTAACAAAAAAAATCCCTAGAGAGAAATGAAAATGAAAACACCATGAACCAAAACCTATGGAACACAGCAAAAACAGTTCTAAGAGAAAAGTTTATAGCAAGAAATGCTTACCTCAGAAACAAGTAAATCTAAAACAACCTAACCTTACACCTAAAGAATTAGAGAAATAGAAATGAAACCTAATGTTAGTAGAAGGAATAAAATCATTAAAATTAGAGCAGAAATAAATGAAATAAAGACAAATTATAAAAAAAAAGATAAATGAAACTAAAAACAGGTTCTTTGAAAACATAAACAAAATTGGTTAGCCTGTAGCCCAGACATGACAAGAAAAACAGGGAGAGGGCTCAAAAAAATAAAATCACAAATGAATGGGGGTGGGGGGGGGAGTTACAATAGACACCACAGAAATGCAAAGAACCAGAGACTACCACAAGCACTGTATTCAGATAAAATGGACAACATAGGAAAAAATGGATAAATTCTTAGAAATATACATTACAAGACTGGACTAGAAAGAAATAGAAAATATGAACAGACCATTCACAAGTACTGAAATTGAAACTGTGATTTTCAAACCCCCAACAGAGACTTACCTGGCAGTCCAGTGGTTCAGACTCCATGTTCTCAATGCAGGCAGCGTGGGTTTAATACCTGGTCAGCAAACTAAGATCCTGCATGCCACATTGTGCAGCAAAAAAAAAAAAAAAAAAGAAAGAAACAAAGAAAAGAAAACAAGTCAAAACTCCCAACAAAGAAAAATCCATGACCAGAAGTCTTCACAGATGAATTGTATCAAACATTTAGAGAAAACTTAAAACTTGTCCTTTTCAAACTATGCCAAAAAAACTGCAGCAAAAACAATAGTCCCAAATTCATTCTGTGAGACCATCAGCTCTGTGATAGCAAAACAAGACAAAAATATCACAGAAAAGAAAATTACAAGACAATATCAGTGATGAACATACAGACACACACACAAATAAACCTCAATAAAATACTAGGAAAACCAAAACCTCAGTAAAATACTAGGAAAACCAAATCCAACAATACATTAAAAGGATCATATACCATAATCAAGTGGGATTTATCCCAGGGATGCAAGAGTTTTTCAATATCCTCAAGTCAATCAGTGTGATACCTCACAAAAGCAATTCAAATAAAAGCCATATCATAATATCAATAGAAGCAGAAAAAACTTATGACAAAATTCAACACCTATTAAAAAAAAAAAAAACAAGCAAAAAAGAAAACTCCAGAAGTGGGCATAGAAGGAGCATATCTCAACATAATAAAGGCCATATATGACAAAGCCATAGCAAGCATCATTCTCAGTGGTGAAAAATTGAAAACATTTCCTCTAAGATCAAGAACAAGACAAGGATGTCCACTCTTGCCTTTATAATTCAGAAAGTTTTGGAAGTCCTACCCATGGCAATCAGAAAAGAAAAAGAAATAAAATGAACCCAAATTGGAAAAGAAGCAAAATGTCACTGTTTGAAGATTAAAGCTTCAAAGCTTTAAAGCTGCTTAAAGAGCTCATTAATGAGTTTGGCAAAGTTGCAAGGTACAAAATTAATTTACAGAAATCTGTTGCATTTCTATACACTACTTAACAAAGGTCAGCAAGATAAATTAAGCAAACAATCCCATTTATCACTGCATTAAATATAATAAAATACCTAGGAACAAACCTACCTGGGAATAAATCTACCTAAGGAAGCAAAAGACCTATCTGAAAAATATAAGATGCTGATAAAAGAAATCGATGATGACCCAGACAGATGGAGAGATATACCATGTTCTTGGATTGGAAGAATGTGTACAATGAAAATGACCATACTGTGACAATCTCAGACAATCTACAGATTCAACATAATCACCATCAAATTACCAATGGCATTTCTCACACAACTAGGACAAAAAATGTTAAATTTGCATAGAGACACAAGCAAGCCTGAATAATCAAAGCAAAACTGAGAAAGAAAAATGAAGCTGGATGAAACAGGCTCCCTGAATTCAGACTAAACTCAAATATGTAGTCATCAAAACAGGAGGGCACTGGCACAAAAACAGAAATACAGATCAATGGAACAGGATAGTAAGCCTAGAAATAAACCCATGCACCCAAGGTCAATTAATCAATGACAAAGAAGCCAAAAATACATACTGGAGAAAAATATTCTATTCATGAAATGGTGCTAGAGAAACTGGATAGCTATATTTAAAAGAAGTAAAGTAGAGCATTCTTTAACACCATACACAAAAATAAACTCAAAATGGATTGCAGATATCAATGTAAGACCTGATACTCTAAAACTCAGAGGAAATCTGGGGCAGAACACTCTTACATAAATTACAAAAATATATTTTTGGATCTTCCTTGTAGAGGAATGAACACAAAAACAAGAATAAGCAAGTGAGATCTAGTCAAACTCAAAAGTTTTTCAAAAGCTTTCACAAATAAAAACAAAAAGGCAACCCACAGAATGGACGAAAATATTTGCAAACAAAGTAATAAATAAGGGGTTAATCTCCAAAATCTACAAACAATGCATGCAGCTCAATTAAAAAAGAAAAATCAAAAATGGGTAGAAGACCTAAATAGATATTTCTTTAAAGAAGATCTACAGATGTCCAGGAGGCACATGAAAAAATTCTCTGCATCACTAATTATTAAAGAATTCCAAATCACAACTACAGTGACATATCATCTCACATCGGTCAAAATGGCCATCATCAGAAAATCTACAAACAGTAAACGCTGGTGGAGTTGTGAGAAAAGGAACCCTTCTACACTGTTAGTGGGAATGTTAATTGGTACAGCCACTATATGGAGGTTCCTTAAAGAACTAAAAATATAGCTACCACATGATCTAGCAATCCCATTCCTGGGCATGTATCTGGAGGAAACCTTAGTTTAACGTGATACATGTACCCCAGTGTTCATTGCAGTACTGTTTACAATAGCTAAAACATGAAAGTAACATAAATATCCATCAACAGATGAATGCATAAAGAAGGTGAGATACATATATAGAATAGAATGATGCTCAACCATAAAGTATAATGAAATAATCCCCTTTGTAGCAGCATGGATGGACCTGGAGATTATTATACTAAGTCGAGTAAGTCAGACAAAGATAAATATCATATGATGTTTTATACATATAAACATATACATTGTTTATATGTAGAATCTAAAATAACAGTGATACAAAAGAACTTATTTACAAAACAGAGACAGACTCACAGACTTAGAAAACAAACTATGGTACCAAAGGGAAAAGGTGGGGTGGAGTGAGGGATAAATTGGGAGTGTGGAATTGATAAGTACACACAACTATGTTTAACATAGACAACAAACAAGGACTATTCTATATCACAGGAAAATCTGCAGCATATTCTGTAATAAGCTAAATGGGAAAATAATTTGAAAAAGAACAGATATGTGCATAACTGAATCACTTTGCTGTAAAACCTGAAACTGGCACAACTCTGTTCATCAACCTTACCCAATGTAAAGTAAAACTTAAGAGAGTTAACTTAATAAGGTCACTGGGTACAATATCAATAATCAAAAGCAGCCATAGCTGTACAAAAGAACAGCTAGAAAATCAATTTAAATGAATTCCATTTATCAATGTAACATCAAAGCCCAGCAAATGCATAGGAATATAGTAAAATTGTACAAACACTTTTAAAAACTGCAGAAAATTATTTGAATTTATTAAAGAAATTCTAAATAAATGAATGTTCGATTGAAGATTCGATATTTTAAAGAAAATAATTTCCTCAAAGCCAGCAACATAACTTCAAACAAAATTACACAAGAATTTTCTGTGGTTGTGTGGTAAGTGTGTATATCAATGAGCAAAATTACTGGGGGCTTCCCAGGTGGTGCTAGTGGGTAAAGAACCTGCCTGTCGGGTTCGATCCCTGAGTCGGGAAGATTCCCTAGCGAAAGGCATGGCAACCCACTCCAGTATTCTTGTCTGGAGAATCTCATGGACAGAGGCTGACAGTCCATAGGGTCTCAAAGAGTCAGACACGACTGAAGCGACTTAGCATGCACAGAAATGAAAAGAGTAAGAAAACAAAAAGGATTCTTGAGAGAATTAAAAATAGCCAGATGATATACATTATCATTTACTAAGATCATTAGAACATCATAGTAATTTTAATGTAATATCAACACAAGTATAGACATACAGACCAGGAGAACAAGATCCAGAGTTCAAAAGTAGACTCACAGATGACTTGACTTATAAAACAACTGGATAACATTTTGGGAAAATATCTTTCAAATAAATTAGAATTTCTATTTTTATGCACATAAAAATATAGGTCCTGACTTCCTATATCACTTCATATTCAAAAATTGATTTCAAATAAGTTTTTTATACATATGAGAGCATAATACTTATGCTTTCAGAAGTATTCATATGAAATTTTTTTACAAACTTGGATAAGCACTTAAAAAAAAAAAAAAGACATATAAAGGAAACTGTTTATAAATTGTTCAGTCACCAAGTTGTGTCCAATGTAAAATTAGGTTGATTATCAAAAGACATCTTTGTGTTAGTGAAACTGAAACCCACAGATATTTGGAATTATAATACCTCACCTGGAAAACCAATACTGAATATATACAGAGCACTTACTTATCAATATGACAGACCGCTCAATGGGACACAGCTTCAAAAATGAGGCTATATAAGATGCATGTGTATGTATGTATATACATATTTCTTTTTTATTTTATGAATTGTTAGGACAAAGTAAAATTAAATTTGATTAAAATCATTCAAAGAGCTAAGAGAAAAAAACTGACAATCAAATAGTGATGAGGCTATTGAACATAGAGACCATGTTGCCACTGCTGTCATAAATCCTAACAGGCAATACACTCTTGGGAAAATATTTTTGCAGTATTAACTGAAGTTCAATATACTTGTGAGATATTTACAATACTTATGAGAGTTGCAAGTCACCCTGAATATTCATTGGAAGGGCTAATACTGAGGCTGAAACTCCAATACTTTGTCCACCTGATGTGAAAAGTTGACTCATTGGAAAAGACCCTGATGCGGGGAAAGATTGAAGGCTAAAGGAGAAGGGGGCACAAGAGGATAAGATGGTTAGATAGCATCACCGACTCAATGGGCATAAATTTTAACAAACTCCAAGAGATCATGAAAGAAAGCAAAGCCTGGCTTGCTGCAATCCATGGGGTTGCAAAGAGTCAGACAGGACTTAGCGAATGAACAACAATATACTTATATTCTATGGCTCAGGAATTACTCTCATTTATCTATTTCTGAGATGTATTTATATATTCACTGATTTTAGATATGTTTCTAACAGAGATGTGTGTACAGTTGATCTTTAAACTACATAGGGTTTGAACTGCACAGGCCCACTTATGCATGGACTTTCTTCAAATAAGTATATTCAAAAACTGTGCAGATATTTGCAACAATTTGAAAAACTTGCAGATGATCTGCATAGCTTAGAAATATTTAAAAAATAAGAAAAATTAGATATGAAAGCATAAGACATATGTAAACATTATTCTATCTTTACATAGGTATAAGGTGAGTGATATTAATATTAAACATACAATTATCATGTTATAAATCTAGCCTTGGTAAATTCAAAAAAAATAGAAATCATTCCAAGCATCTTCTCTGACCACAATGCAGTAAGATTAGATCTCAATTACAGAAGAAAAACTATTAAAAATTCCAACATATGGAGGCTGAACAACACGCTGCTGAATAACCAACAAATCACAGAAGAAATCAAAAGAGAAATCAAAATTTGCATAGAAACAAATGAAAATGAAGACACAACAACCCAAAACCTGTGGGACACTGTAAAACAGTCCTAAGGGGAAAGTTCATAGCAATACAGGCATACATCAAGAAACAAGGAAAAAGTCAAATAAATAACCTAACTCTACACCTAAAGCAACTAGAAAAGGAAGAAATGAAGAACCCCAGGGTTAGTAGAAGGAAAGAAATCTTAAAAATTAGGGCAGAAATAAATGGAAAAGAAACAAAAGAGACCATAGCAAAAATCAACAAAGCCAAAAGCTGGTTCTTTGAAAGGATAAATAAAATTGACAAACCATTAGCCAGACTCATCAAGAAACAAAGGGAGAAAAATCAAATCAATAAAATTAGAAATGAAAATGGAGAGATCACAACAGACAACACAGAAATACAAAGGATCATAAGAGACTACTATCAGCAATTATATGCCAATAAAATGGACAAGGTGGAAGAAATGGACAAATTCTTAGAAAAGTATGACTTTCCAAAACTGGACCAGGAAGAAATAGAAAATCTTAACAGACCCATCACAAGCATGGAAATTGAAACTGTAATCAAAAATCTTCCAGCAAACAAAAGCCCACGTCCAAACGGCTTCACAGCTGAATTCTACCAAAAATTTAGAGAAGCGCTAACACCTATCCTACTCAAACTCTTCCAGAAAATTGCAGAGGAAGGTAAACTTCCAAACTCATTCTATTAGGCCACCATCACCCTTATACCAAAACCTGACAAAGATCCCACAAAAAAAGAAAACTACAGGCCAATAGCACTGATGAACATAGATGCAAAAAGCCATAACAAAATTCTAGCAATCAGAATTCAACAACACATTAAAAAGATCATACACCATGACCAAGTGGGCTTTATCCCAGGGATGCAAGGATTCTTCAATATCCGAAAATCAATCAATGTAATACACCACATTAACAAATTGAAAAATAAAAACCATATGATTATCTCAATAGATGCAAAGAAAGTCTTTGACAAAATTCAACATCCATTTATGATAAAAAACTCTCTAGAAAGCAGGAATAGAAGGAACATACCTCAACATAATAAAAGCTATATATGACAAACCCACAGCAAACATTATCCTCAATGGTGAAAAATTGAAAGCATTTCCTCTAAAGTCAGGAACAAGACAAGGGTGCCCACTTTCACCATTACTATTCAACATAGTTTTGGAAGTTTTGGCCACA
>NW_011495085.1:4051793-4070178 GCF_000754665.1 Bison bison bison
TAAAACACTGGTGAAAGAAATCAAAGAGGACACTAATAGATGGAGAAATATACCATGTTCATGGATTGGAAGAATCAATATAGTGAAAATGAGTATACTACCCAAAGCAATTTATAGATTCAACGCAATCCCTATCAAGCTACCAACAGTATTCTTCACAGAGCTAGAACAAATAATTTCACAATTTGTATGGAAATACAAAAAACCTCGAATAGCCAAAGCTATCTTGAGAAAGAAGAATAGAACTGGAGGAATCAACCTGCCTGACTTCAGGCTCTACTACAAAGCCACAGTCATCAAGACAGTACAGTACTGGCACAAAGACAGAAATATAGATCAAAGGAACAAAATAGAAAGCCCAGAGATAAATCCACACACATATGGACACCTTATCTTTGACAAAGGAGGCAACAATATACAATGGATTAAAGACAATCTCTTTAACAAGTGGTGCTCGGAAAACTGGTCAACGACTTGTAAAATAATGAAACTAGAACACTTTCTAACACCATACACAAAAATAAACTCAAAATGGATTAAAGATCTAAACGTAAGACCAGAAATTATAAAACTCCTAGAGGAGAACATAGGCAAAACACTCTCCAATATACATCACAGCAGGATCCTCTATGACCCACCTCCCAGAATATTGGAAATAAAAGCAAAAATAAACAAATGGGACCTAATTAAACTTAAAAGCTTCTGCACAACAAAGGAAACTATTAGTAAGGTGAAAAGACATCCTTCAGAATGGGAGAAAATAATAGCAAATGAAGCAACTGACAAACAACTAATCTCAAAAATATACAAGCAACTCCTACAGCTCAACTCCAGAAAATAAATGACCCAATCAAAAAATGGGCCAAAGAACTAAATAGACATTTCTCCAAAGAAGACATACAGATGGCTAACAAACACATGAAAAGATGCTCAACATCACTCATTATCAGAGAAATGCAAATCAAAACCACTATGAGGTACCATTTCACGCCAGTCAGAATGGCTGCGATCCAAAAGTCTACAAGCAATAAATGCTGGAAAGGGTGTGGAGAAAAGGGAACCCTCTTACACTGTTGGTGGGAATGCAAACTAGTACAGCCACTATGGAGAACAGTGTGGAGATTCCTTAAAAAACTGGAAATAGAACTGCCTTATGATCCAGCAATCCCACTGCTGGGCATACACACTGAGGAAACCAGAATTGAAAGAGACACGTGTACCCCAATGTCCATCGCAGCACTGTTTATAATAGCCAGGACATGGAAGCAACCTAGATGTCCATCAGCAGATGAATGGATAAGAAAGCAGTGGTACATATACACAATGGAGTATTACTCAGCCATTAAAAAGAATACATTTGAATCAGTTCTAATTAGATGGATGAAACTGGAGCCTATTATACAGAGTGAAATAAACCAGAAAGAAAAACACCAATACAGTATACTAGCATATATATATGGAATTTAGAAAGATGGTAACAATAACCCTGTATACAAGACAGCAGAAAAGACACTGATGTATAGAAGAGTCTTATGGACTCTGTGGGAGAGGGAGAGGGTGGGAAGATTTGGGAGGATGGCATTGAAACATGTATACTATCATGTATGAAATGAGTCACCAGTCCAGGTTCAATGCACAATACTGAATGCTTGGGGCTGGTGCACTGGGACGACCCAGAGGGATGGTATGGGGAGGGAGGAGGAAGGAGGGTTCAGGATGGGGAACACATGTATACTTGTGGCAGATTCATTTCAATATTTGTCAAAATCAATACAATATTGTAAAGTTTAAAAATAAAATAAAATTTAAAAAAAAGAAAAAAAATCATCATGGTAGTTTTCTTATTGTTTTATAAATTTATTTTTAAATAATTATCATATGCTTCTGTCTCTTAATTGAAAAAACTATACACCAACCTATAATCATAGCTAAGTATTTTTTTAAATGTAACAATGTTTCCAATACTGTATTATAAATATGACTGTAATACTGTATGTCATAAGCATTTTATAATGATTCATTCATTAGTGGGGAGGCTAGGCTACCATGAAGCAATTGTATCAGTTACACTGGGCTACCATAAAGCACTCATATTTTCACTTCTTTGTTATCAAATGCATGAATTGTTATACCTGTAAGTGATACACAAATTTCCTTTTGACACTATCCTTTCACTTTTGATGTCTAATGTTCAGTTCAGTTCAGTTCAGTTGCTCAGTTGTGTCCAACTCTTTGCAACCCCATGAATCACACACACCAGGCCTCCCTGTCCATCACCATCTCTCAGAGTTCACTCAAACTCTAACATGCAAAACATTGATAGTATTTTATATCATATAAAATAACATTAATGTAGGTGCCAACAGACAATTTATCTTGTAAATAATGTAGATTTATGCTATTGATAAATGCAGTAATATGCATAAATACATTTTCCCTTTCTTATAATTTCTTGATAATTTATTTTCTATAGCTGACTTTGTTGTAAGAATACAGTACATATGCATACATTAATAAAACATACAAAATATTTGTAAATTGACTGTGTATATTATTGCTAATGCTCCCAGTCAACAGTAGGCAATGAGTAGCTAAGTTTCAGGTGAGTCAAAAGTTACATGCAATTTTCAACTGCTTGGAGGGCTCAGTGCTCCTAACCCCTGCATTGTTCAAGGGTCAAGTGCATATTTTCAACACACACTCTGTTTAAGAACATTCACAGCAGCACTGGTCATAATAACCTAAAATAGCAAAAACACAAATTCTCACCAACAGTAGAAGAAATAAACTTGTACATGTGTAGCATTGTGCACTATAAGTAGTTGAAAACCTACAAGCTATACCTATATATAACAATATGGATAGATATAATACATAATGAAGAATCAAATAATTCAAACACAAAAGTATCCAAAATTATTACTTCATTTATTAAAACTTCAAACAGAGACAGCTGATATTTTATAATAGAATTTAGGGTTGTATATTACTTTAGTGTACTTTTTTAGGGAATACTGACAATAAACAGGAAGAAGGATGTTACTAAGGTATTTATGGGATACTAGTCATTTATCTAGGATAAGGCAACGGCACCCCACTCCAGTACTCTTGCCTGGAAAATCCCATGGACGGGGGAGCCTGGTAGGCTGCAGTCCATGGGGTCGTGAAGAGTCGGACACGACTGAGCATGCATTGGAGAAGGAAATGGCAACCCACTCCAGTGTTCTTGCCTGGAGAATCCCAGGGATGGCAGAGCCTGGTGAGCTGCTGTCTATGGGGTCGCACAGAGTCGGACACGACTGAAGTGACTTAGTAGTAGTAGTAGTAGTAGTCATTTATCTGTGAGTTAACTAAATATGTGTTAATTTTGTGAAAATTCATTAAACTGTACACTTATATTTTATTTCTGTTTCTCACTACATGTTATATTTCAATAAAAATAGTTCCCTAAATATACAACTTAAATTGTTATTCAGTGACTAAAAATGATCTAATAAATCAAAATATAAAGTGGAATTTCAGGAGCTAGAACATAAATTGATGATATTTTATAGGCTGATATTTTAAATTGGCAATTCAGGAAGACATGAGATAATATCATTGAAGCCAATAATAATGGCCTAACTACTCTTTGCTTTGCCAATAGTTTTAAAAGTAAAATTATATACATTCTATTGTTAACTAAATAAACGTCAATTCTGTATAACTTCTTAAAAGGGCAAAAACATGGAGAATGCTATTTGGGAATGATTAGGAGTATATTTTCTGTTATAAAGTAAGATAAGGCCAGATAGATTTAATTGATATCTAGCAGGCATTCCATTGAATAGCAGCAGAGTAAATTTTCTTCTCAAGTGCATATGAAGCATTCTCCAGGATAGATCACATCTTGTGCCATATACCAAGCCTCAGTAAATTTAAGAAAGCTGAAATCATATTAAACATCTTTTCTGTCCACAACACTATGAGATTAGAAGTCAATTACAGGGAAAATAAAATCTGTAAGAACACAAACACATGGAGGCTAAACAATATGCTACTAAACAATGGAAACTGAAGAAATTAAAGTGAAAGTGTTAGTTGCTTAGCTGTGTCTGACTCTTTGTGACCCCATGGACTGTAGCCCTCCAGTCTCCTCTGTCCATGCAATTCTCCAGGAAGCATAGAAAAGGAAATTTTAAAAATACTTGCAAAGAGACATAAGCTAATAGAAGAGTAGGAGGAATTAGAGTTCATTTCTCTCCACAGATGTATCAAGAAAACATCTACGAATGGAACAATTCTCACAGCACATCAACTGAACACTAGCAGAAGATCGCAAACACCAGAAAGAAAAGAAAGATTCCCATGTAACTGAATAGGATGAAAGATAGAAGAGAAAAATGAAGAAAGCAGGATAGAACCTGAGCCATGGAGTGGGGAGGGGAGCTGCAGGAGAGGGGAGATTCTCACATCTGTTGAAGTCTCCTCACTGACTATATCAGTTGGGACAAAAGGAAAGCACTTGGGGCTGTCCTGTGCAATGGCCAGTATGTGGCAGGCAGAACAGAATGAGACCTACCCAGATGATCCTTGACACAGCCCTGAGTGTCCCAGCCTGGGACGTTTGTCCATCAGTGTGCACAGGGGCTGGGTGCTGAAACATGCAGATTGGAGAGTGAAACAGAGAGGACTGCTTCTGGGTAGGAGACAGCGTATGGGGGCAAGAATGAGGATATTCACAACCAGAAATACTTGTGGAGGAAACTGGGACTGCCAAAAGCAAGGTGCCAGTATTGAGTGATGCTTATGTAGTGGAATCCCATCACAGGCTTTCTCCCCATGAGCTGACCCCTGCTGCCCTGCAGGTGCTAGGAAAGGTCCCCACTGGGACTGACCCTTTTGTGCCTGCCATTTGGTGCTAAAAAGGCCCCTCTCCAGGGCTGAATCTCTTGTGACTGTGGCCACTGACTTCCCCACGCATCTTGCCACCAAGATGCCAGATCTCTGGCTTGCATCCACTACCCCACAAACCTGGAACCACTGGGGCCCCCATGACCATAGTAGCCATGCCTCCATTGCACCCTGTCCTCACTAGGGCTCACCCAAATGCTCGAGGGCAACCTTGGTTGAAGACTTTTGTGGGTGGCCCACATGCAGAGGTGGGGCTAAAACAACAACTGAGCCCCAGGGTTCATGCAAGTAAGAAAGAAAACCCAAACTCTCCACTCGCAGCTGCACAAACCACAAATTGAAAAAGCTGCAGCCAGTTTGGGAAAAACTCAGTGCCTACAAAACATTTGAATGGACAAGTGCTCCCACAGCCAGGATGGACCTAGCTTTTGCAACTGTAGAATTTGATGGCCCATACCCATGGGGGTTTGGCCAGGCAAAAGTCTCAGCTGCCTTCATTACACCTACACCAGGTCCTGATCCATGATTACTGTGTTACTGGGATCTGACTTCTGTGGATTTACTTTGGTGCCCTGGTAAAAGCAACATCTGAGAGACATCAGGGTTAACTACTGGCATAGCAAGTGCCAACATCAGCATAATCTGAGACCTCGCACAACAGGTGAAAGGTGACAAAAACAGAGTATACCCACAGGTGAACAGCTCCAGAGAATGAATACTAAGTTTTTCTCCCAGTGGGAGTGCTCCAACTCCACCCACCTCACACCACAGATCAGAATCACAGCTAAGACACAGATCTGCAGACCTCTACTCCAACAACCAGGGAGGAGACTCTGATGTTGACAAGGCAGTGACAACCACAGTACCAAAGGGAGGCTCTTAGTACTCAATATCTAGGGCAGACTTTGATCAACACAACGCCAATCAAAGTCACTGTCAAGGAGATAATGGCACAAGCCTCTGGACAAAACTCACACACCTCGGGGGGTGGGGGTGGGGGGGTGTGCAGATACCAGAAGCAAGAGAAACTATCATTCTGAAGCTTGCTGAAAGAGGCCACAACCACAAAAAGTTTCACAAAATGAGATGACAAAGAAATATGTTGCAGATAAAGGAATAAGATAAAAATGACATAAGGAAGGCTGAGCACTGAAGAATTGATGCTTTCAAAGTGTGGTGTTGGAGAAGATTCTTGAGAGTCCCTTGGACTGCAAGGAATCAAGCCAGTCAATCCTAAAGGAAATCAACCTGGAATATTCATTGGAAGGACTGATGCCGAAGCTGAAGCTGAAGCTCCAATACTTTGGCCTCCTGATGTGAAGAGCTGACTCATTGGAAAAGATCCTGATGGAGAAGGGGGCAACAGAGGATGAGATGGTTGGATGGCATCATCGACTCAGTGGACATGAGCAAACTCCAAGAGACAGTGAAGGAGAGGGAAGCCTGACATGCTGCAGTCCATGGGGTCTGAAAGAATTGGACATGACTGAGCAACTGAACAATGACAAAATTACCTACAAGAAATATTACTGAAGAGGATAAAATCAATCTATCTGAAAAAGAATTCAGAGTAATGATAGTAAAGATGATCCAAGATCTCAGAAGCAGAATGGAGGCACAGATAGCGAAGGTACAAGAAAACTTTAGGACACACTTAGAAGAACTAGGAAACGAACACACACAGATGAAAAAGGCAATAACTTAAATAAAGAAAAAAAAAATACACTAGATGGAATCAATAGCAGAATAACTATGCAAAAGAATGGATAAATCATCCATTCATTCTGGATGGATTCATTCCATTCAATCCATTCATTCCACTCAATGGATTTCCATTCTGGAAACAGAATGGTGGAAATCTGCTGGGGAACAATGTTAAAAAAAAAAAAAAGGAATAAAATGAAATGTGAACAGTCTCAGGGATGTTTAAGTCAACATTCAACATGACACTATTTGAATTATAGGTGTCTTAGAAGAAGAAGAAAAAGTGAAAGAGCCTGAAAAAAATTTTTGAAAAGATCACAATCAAAAAATTCCCTAACATTGGAAAAGAAATATTTACCCAAGTCCAGAAAGTGTAGTGAGTCTCATTTAGCATAAAACCAAGGAAGAACACACTGAGATATATATTAATCAAACTAACAAAAATTAAATACAAAGAAAAATATTAAAAACAGCAAGGGAAAATTAACAAATAGCATACAAGGGGACACTCAAGTTTATCAGCTTATTTTTCAGCAGAAACTCTTTAGAAGGGAGTGCCTTGACATATATAAAGTGATGCAAGAGGAAAACCTGCAACCAAGAATAGTCTACCCAGCAAGGCTCTGATTCAGATTTGATGGAAAAATCAAAAGCTTTACAGATAAATGTAAACTAAGAAAATTCAGTACTGCCAAACCAGCATTACAGTAATTGCTAAAGGAACTTATCTAGGCAAAAATCACAGAAGTACAAAAGAGGAAGGGATGAAAAACAGAGACCTACAAAAACAAACCCAAAACAATTAAGAAAATGGCAATAAGAATACACATACTGATAATTACCTTAAATATAAATAAATTCAATGCGCCAACCAAAAGACACAGATTGGTTGAATGAATACCAAACAAAACCTGCATATATGTGGTCTACAAGAGACCCACTTAGACCTAAGGATAAGTGCAGACTGAAACTGAAGGGATGGTAAATGATATTCCATGCAAATGGAAATCAAATGATAGCTGAAGTAGCATACTCATATTAGGCAAAATAGACTTTAAAATGATTATTACAAGAGACAAGGAAGGACACTACATAATGATCAAGGGATCAATCCAATAAATTCTTCTCGCAATTCTAACAATTGCAACTATTTATGCAGCCATCATAGAGGCACATCAATATATGTTAAATGTTAATGGCCATAAAAGGAGAAATCAACAATAACACAAAAATACTGAAGGATTTAACATCCCCCTTAAACCATTAGACTGATTATCTGGATAGAAGATTAATAAGGAAATACAACCTTTAAATATTGCACCAAAAAGAATTAATTGATATTTACAGGATATTCCATATGAAAGAAACAGAATATACTTTATTCTCAAGTACACATGAAATGTTCTTCAGGACAGATCACATCTTGGGTCACAAATCAAGCCTTGGTAAATATAAGAAAACTGAAATCATATCAAGCATCTTTTCTGAATGTAACTGATTAGAAATCAATTACTGGAAAAATGTATAAAAACACACACAAAAAATCTAAACAATATGTTACAAAATAACCAATGGATCATTGAAGAAATCAAAAAGTGAAAAAAAAAAAAAAAAACCTAGAAGCTAATGACAACCAAAACACAATGATCTAAAAATCTAAAACCAATGCCACTGCTGCTGTTAAGTCGCTTCAGTCATGTCTGACTCTTTGCAACCCTATGGATCATATCCCAACAAGCTCCTCTGTCCATGGGATTCTCCAGACAAGAATACTGGAATGGGTTGCCATGCCCTCCTCCAAGGGATCTTCCTGACCCAGGGTTTGAACCCACATCTCTTATGTCTCCTGCATTGGCAGGCAGGTTCTTTACTACTGGCACCATCTGGGAAGTCCGAAATCTGATGGAATGCAGCAAAAGTAGTCCTATGAGGGAAGTTTAAAGTAATACAATCTCACTTCAAGAAACAAGAAGATCTCAAACAACCTAACCTTACACCTAAAGCAACTAGAAAAAGAGGAACAAATGAAACCTGAAGTTAGAAGAAGGAAATAAAGCCTAAACATTAGAGCAGAAATAAATGAAATACAAATGAATGAAATACAAAACAAAACAATTGCAAAGATCAATGAAATTAAAGCTGGTTCTTTGAGAAGATAAACAAAACTAATAAACCTTTGGCCAGATTCATCAATAAAAACAGGGAGAGGACGCAAATCTATAAAATTAGAAAAAAAAAATGTTACAAGTGACACAACAAAAATATAAAGGATCCTAATAGATTACCACAAGAAACTATAAGCCAATAAAATCAATAATCTGGAAGAAATGGACAAATTCTTAGAAAGGTACAACCTTCTAGGACTGAACTGGGAATAAATAGAAAAAACGAATGGAGAAATCACAAGTATCGAAATTGAAAGTGTGATTAAAAATCTCCCAAGAGGAAGCTTCCAGTTCAAGATGACACAGTAGAAGGATGTGTGCTCATCTCCTCCTGCAAGAGCACCAAAATCACAGCTAGCTGTTGAACAAACACTGGCAGGAAGATGCTGAAACACACCAAAAAAACATACCCCATGTCCAAAGACAATGAAGAAGCCACAGCGAGACAGTAGGAGGGGCACAATCACAGTAAAATCAAATTCCATACCCGCCAGGTAAGTGACCCACAAACTGGAGAACAATAATACCAACAAAATTCTCCCACTGTTGTCAAGGTTCTCAACCTCACATTAGGCTTCCCAGCCTGGGGATTCTACAAAGGGACTGGTAACCTCCAGGGAATCTGACTGTGAAGGGCAGTAGGATTTGATTATAGTACTTCCACAAACTGTGGGAAAGACTCCAGTCTTTAAGGGTACACACAAAGTCTTGTGTGCACCGTGACCCACAGGAAAGGAGCAGTGATCCCACAGGGGACTGAACCAAAACTACCTGCTAGAGTTGAAGGTCCTCCTGTGGAGGTGTGGGACAGCAGGGGTTCACCACAGGGATGGGGGCACTGACAAAAGCAGTTCTGGAAGGCCCCCTTGGCATACACCCTCTTAGAGATCGCCCCTAATGCTACCATAGAGCCCAGACCCCAGGGATGGGTTGCCTCAGGCCAAAGAACTAACAGGGAGGAAGCACAACCCTTCTGGTCAGCAGATAATTGGATTAAAGCTTTACTAGGAAGGCCCTGACCACCAGAGCAAGACCCAGTTTTACCCATCCCCAGTCCCTCCCATCAGGAAACTTATACAAGCCTCTGACCCTCCTCCATTGGAGGGCAGACAGAAGAAGCAAGAAAAGCCACAGCCCCACAGCTAGAACAAAAACCACATTATAGAAAGTTAATCATGATGAAAAAGAAAGTTATGTCCCAGATGAAGGGATGAGATAAAAACCTCAGAGAAACAACTGAACAAAGTGGAGATAGGCAACCTTCCAGAAAAAGAATTCAGAATAATGATAGTAAAGATGATCCAGTATCTCAGGAAAACAATGGAGAAAATGCAAGAAATGTTTACCAAAGAAACAAACAACAAACAAATAACAAACAGAGATGAATAATACACTAGAATGAACCAACAGCAGAATAACTGAGGCAGAAGAAAGGATAAATGACCTGGAGGACAGAATGGTGGAGATCACTGCCACAGAACAGAATATAGGGGGAAAAAAAATGAGAAGAAATGATGACAGCCTATGAGGGCTCTGAGACAGCATTAAATACACCAACATTCACATTATAGGGGTCCCAGAAGGAGAAGAGTGAGAGACAGGACCTGAGAAAATATTTGAAGAGATAATAGCTCAAAACTTCCCTAACATAGGAAAGGAAATAGTGAACCAATTCTAGGAAAACAGAGAGTCCCAGGCAGTATAAACCCAAGGTGGAACACACTGAAACACATAGTAATCAAACTGACAAAAATTAAACACAAAGATAAAATATTAAAAGTAACAAGGGAAAAATGACAACATACAAGGGAACTCCCATCAGGTTATCAGCTGATTTCTAAATAGAAACTCTACAAACCAGAAGAGACTGGCATGATATATTTAAAGTGATGAAAGGGAAAAACCTTCATCCAAGAATACTCTTCCCAGCAAGACTCTGCTTCAGATTTGATGGAGAAATCAAAAGCTTTCCAGACACGCAAAAGTTAAGAGAATTCAGCAGCACCAAACAAGCTTTACAACAAATGCTAAAGGAACTTCTTAGGCAGAAAACACAAGACAAGGAAAACTTCTACAGAAAATATACCCAGACAATTGAGAATGTGGTAATAGGATCACACATATCAATAATTACCTTAAATGTAAGTGGATAAAATGCACCAACCAAAGGACACAGACTGGCTGGTGGATGAAAACATGTGCATGTATGCACTTCCACTTATATCACTCTGCTTGACCACCCAAGTTCTATGTAATTATTTTATACTGTTAGGTTAAACATGTTCCCATAGTGGCTTGCAATTGTAATAACCTTTTATTTTTTGTCTGGCTCTTGGCTGTGAAAACTGATAAAGATCCTTTACTACTGTGAAAAAAAAAAAAATCTTCCAACAAACAAAAATCCAAGACCAAATGGCTTCATGGGTGAATTCTATTAACAATTTAAAGAAGAGCTAACACCTATCTTTCTCAAATTCTTCCAAAACATTGCAGAGGGAGGAACACTCCCAAACTCATCCTACAAATTTACCATCACCCTGATACCAAAGTCAAAGATATCACAAAATAAAGAAAATTATAGGACAATATCACTGATGAACATAAATGCAAAAATTATCAACAAAATGCTAACAAACAGAATCTAACAACACATTAAAAGGATCATACACCATGATCAAGTGGGATTGATTACAAGATGCAAAGATTTTTCAATTTATGCAAATCAGTGAATGTGATACACCATATTAACAATTTCAAGAATAAAAACCATATGATCTTTTCAATATTTGCAGAAAAAGTTTTGACAAAACTCAACACCATTTGTGAAAATAAATCTCCAGAAGGTGGCCACAAAGGGAACCTACCTCAAAATAATAAAGGCCATATATGAAAAAGCCACAGCAAACATCATTCTCAATGGTGACAAGCTGAAAGCATATCCTCTAAATTTTTCAGAAAAAAAAAAAAAAATCCAAGTATGCCCACTCTTACCACTATTATTCAACAGAGTTTTGGTAGTCTTAGCCAAGGCAATAAAAGAAGAAAAAGAAATAAAAGGAATCCAAATCAGAAAAGAAGAACTAAAACTGTCACTGTTTACAGATGATGTAACACTATACTTAGAAAATCCTAAAGAGGCTACTGGAAAACTTCTAGAGCTTATCAATGGATTTGGTAAAGTTGCATGAGACAAAATTAATTGACAGAGCTCTTTTGCATTCCTATGTATTAGCAACACAAGATCAGAAAGAGAAATTGAGGAAAAAATCCCATTTACCATTGCAACAAAAAGAACAAAATACCTAGGAATAAACCTAATGAGGCAAAATACCAGTACTCAATAAACTGTAAGATACTGTTGAAAGAAATCAAACTGTACACAAATGGAGAGATATACCATGTCTGGGATTGGAGGAATTGATATTGTGAAAATGACTATTCTATCCAAAGCAATCTACAGAGTCAATGCTTTTTCCAAATGACCAATGGTATTTTTCACAGAGTTAGATACAAACATTTTTATAATGTGTATAGAGACACAAAAGACTCTAAGTAGCCAAAGCAAACTTGAGAAAGAAAAATGGAGCTGGAGGAATCACATTCCCTGACTACAAAGCTACAGTCATCAAAACATTATGGTACTGGCACAAAAACATACATATAGATAAATGGAAAAGGATAGAAAGCCCAGAGATAAACCCACATATCAGTGATAACCTCATCTGTGACAGTGGAAGTAACAACATACAATGAAGGCAAGACAATCTCTTCAAGAAATAGTTCTGGGGAAACTGGACAGCTACATGTAAAACAATAAAATTAGAACACACTCCCTAACACCATACACAAAAATAAATGCAAAATGGTTTAAAGACATAAATATAAAGCAAGACACCATAAGCTCATAGAGAAAAATATAGGCAGAACACATTCTGCTGTAAATTATGTCAAGATCATTTTTGATGTATCTCCTAGGACTGATTCCAAATAGGAAAAGGAGTATGTCAAAGCTGTATATTGTCACCCTGCTTATTTAACTTATATGCAGAGTACATCATGAGAAATGCTGGGCTGGTTGAAGCACAGGCTGGCATCAAGATTGCCAGGAGAAATATCAATAACCTCAGATATGCAGATGACATGACCCTTATTCCAGAAAGTGAAGAGGAACTAAAGAGCATCTTGATGAAACTGAAAGAAGAGAGTGAAAAGTTGGCTTAAAGGTCAATATTCAGAAAACTAAGATCATGGCATCTGGTCCCATCATCTCATGGCAAATAGATGGGGAAACAGTGGAAACAGTGGCTGACTATTTTTCTGGGCTCCAAACTCACTGCAGATGGTGATTGCAGCCATGAAATTAAAAGACGTTTACTCCTTGGAAGGAAAGTTATGACCAACCTAGACAGCATACTAGAAAACAGAGACATTACTTTGCCAACAAAGGTCAGTCTAGTCAAAGCTATGGTTTTTCTAGTGGTCATGTATGGATGTGAGAGTTGGACTGTGAAGAAAGCTGAGCGCCTAAAAATTGATGCTTTTGAACTGTGGTGTTGGAGAAGACTCTTAAGAGTCCCTTGGACTGCAGGAAGATCCAACCAGTCCATTCTAAATGAGATCAGTCTTGGGTATTCATTGGAAGGACTGATGTTGAAACTGAAACTCCAATACTTTGGCCACCTGATGTGAAGAGCTCACTCATTTGAAAAGACCCTGATGCTGGGAAAGATCGAGGGCAGGAGGAGAAGGGGACAACAGAGGATGAGATGGTTGGATGGCATCACTGACTCGATGGACATGGGTTTGGGTGGACTCCGGGAGTTGGTGATGGACAGGGAGACCTGGCGTACTGCAGTTCATGGGGTTGCAAAGAGTCGGACACGACTGAGCAACTGAACTGAACTGAAGTGGACTACGGTAATGACTATTAGAATAAAACTATTAGAATGACTATTAGAATAAAAACAAATGGAGCCTAATTAAACTTAAAAGATTTTGCACAGCAAAAAAATTATAAATATAATGAAAAGACAACCCTCTTAAGGAAGGAAAATATTTGCAAAAAAAGCAATCAAAAAGGGATTAATCTCTAAAATATATAAACAATTCATTCAGCTCAATATTAAAAAAAAAAATGAAGAAAAAAATGGGTGGAAGATGTAAACAGACATTTCTCCAAAGAAGACACACAAATGGTCCAATAGCACAGGAAAAGTTGCTCAACATCATTTTTCAGTGAAATACAAATCAAAACGACACTGGTTGGAATGACCATCATCAAAAAATCTACAAATTGTAAATGTTATAGAGGATGCAGATAAAAGGGACCCTTCTACACTGTTGGTGGGAATCTAAACTGGTACATCCACTATGGAGAAGAGTATGGAGGTTCCTTAAAAAGGTAAAAACACAACTGCCATATGATGCAGGATGATAAAGAAGGCTGACTGATGAAGAATTGATGGCTTCAAACTGTGGTGCTGAAGACTCTTGAGAGTCTCTTGGACTGCAAGGAGATCCAACCAGTCAATCCTAAAGAAATCAAACCTGAATATTCATTGGAAAGACTGATGCTGAAGGTGAAGCTCCAACACTTTGGCCACCAGATGCAAAGAGATGAGTCATTAGAAAAGACCCTGATGCTGGGAAAGATTGAAGGCAGAAGGAGATGGGAATGACAGAGGACAAGATGGTTGGATGGCATCACTGACTCGGTGGACATGAGTTTGAGCAAGCTCCAGGAGATGGTGAAGAACAGGGAAGCTTGGCATGCTGCATTGCATAGGGTCACAAGGAGTTGGACATGACTGAGCAACTGAACAACATGATCCAGAAATCTCATTTCTGCACATTTATCTGGAGAAAACAATAATTCAAAAACATACATGCACTCCAGTGTTCAATGCAGAACAATTTACTATAGTCAGGACATGTAAGCAACCTAAATGTCCATTGACAGAGAAATGGATTAAGAAGACATGGTGCATACATTCAATGGAGTATTACTCAGCCTTATAAAAGAATGAAATAATGCCATTTGCAGAAACGTAGATGTGCATAAAGATTATGCTACTGTGTAAAGTAAATCAGACAGAGAAAGACAAATATCATTATATTGTTTATATGTGGAATCTAAGAGGTTACAAATGAATTTGTCTATGAAACAGATACAGAGGTACGAATGTAGGGGAAAAAACCTTACTAAAGGGTAAGTGGGGGAAAATTGGAAGGTTTGGATTGAAAAACACACTACCATATTCAAGATAGATAACTAATAAGAAACTGCTTTATAATACAGGAAACTACGCAATAATCTGTAATGGCTTGTATGGGAAAAGTGTCTAAAAATTAGTGGATTATATATATACATATGAATATATATATATATATATATACACACACATTTTGCTATACAGCAGAAACTAACACAACACTGTAAATCAACTATACTTCAATAAAAATTAATATAAAAATTAAGTTAAATTCAATAAATTTCCCATTATCCTTAGTTTCTAGTACATATTAAGGTTTGAAAGAAGCATATATAGATATATATCTGAGGTCAATGCTGCTGCTGCTGCTAAGTTACTTCAGTCGTGTCTCCCACTCTGTGAGACCCCATAGACGGCAGCCCACCAGGCTCCCCCATCCCTGGGATTCTCCAGGCAAGAACACTGGAGTGGGTTGCCATTTCCTTCTCCAATGCATGAAAGTGAAAAGTGAAAGTGAAGTCACTCAGTCGTGTCCAACTCCTAGCGGTCCCATGAACTACAGCCTACCAGGCTTCTCTGTCCATGGGATTTTCTAGGCAAGAGTACTGGAGTGGGTTGCCATTGCCGTCTCTGTTGAGGTCGTTAATACATATATAATTACACAATACTTAGACCCTGCTTCTCCTACATATTATCATTTTATAATTCCTTATAGTTATTGCATATCCTTTGGAAAAATTCAACATTATTAAGAGTTTTATTAATGTTTCAATATTTTATATATACAACCTTTATAAAGCTATTTGAATTCTGTTTAGAATTTTATTTTAATATTAAGTTTGAAAATAATGTAGAAATTCAGCATAAAGGAGAAAACATAAAATTGAATATATAAATGAATTCATTAGTATAATTACTCATGCTCTATTCTATCATTACAAGTTATAATCTTTCAATTTACATGAAGCTCTTCTGAATATCTTTCTAATTGTAACATCAATTTGAAATTCATCCTTTTTTGTAATACCTGATTTTGGTGCCTTGTAAATTGATAATCTCCTACCAGTTTCAGACCTGCATCAATTGGTATCAATTCATTTCTTCTTCTAACCTAAAATCTGACATTTGCTCTCCTAAGAGGGTGAGATGAGTTTCCTTTTCAACATTTGAAATCACCCCTTCTTTGATCTTTTGAAAAAAGAATAACAATAGTCTTTAATGTTATATCACTTTGATCTTGGTATAAGAATACTTGATGTGAAACTCTGTTTCAAAGATACATTGAGTATGATTTGGAAGTTCTAATTCATAATTTATACTGCACTTCATATAAGTTTGGGGGGTAAACAACTATGCAATTGTGGAAATAAGTTTGTTTTTTAGTACTCCAATGAATGTCCTGCTATCATTGAAAATGATGCATGTAAGCATCAGATCAGATCAGATCAGTCGCTCAGTCGTGTCCGACTCTGTGACCCCATGAATCGCAGCACACCAGGCCTCCCTGTCCATCACCAACTCCAGGAGTTCACCCAGACTCACATCCATCGAGTCAGTGATGCCATCCAGCCATCTCATCCTCTGTCGTCCCCTTCTCCTCTTGCACCCAAGCCCTCCCAGCATCAGAGTCTTTTCCAATGAGTCAACTCTTTGCATGAGGTGGCCAAAGTACTGGAGTTTCAGCTTTAGCATCATTCCTTCCAAAAAATTCAATAAAGCAGAGTAGATGTTTTTGTGGAACTGTTTGCTTTTTTTATGATCTAACGGATGTTGGCAATTTGATCTCTGGTTCCTCTGCCTTTTCTAAATCCAGCTTGAAAATCTTGAAATTCATGTTTCATGTACTTTTGAACCCTAGCTTGGAGAGTTATGAGCAGTATTTTGCTACCGTGTGAAAAGAGTGCAATTGTGCAGTAGTTTGAACATTCTTTGGTGTTGCCTTTCTTTGGGATTGGAATGAAAACTGACCTTTTCCAGGCCTGTGGCCACTGCTGAGTTTTCCAAATTTGCTGACATATTGAGTGCAGCACTTTCACAGCATCATCTTTTAGGATTTGAAATAGCTCAACTGGATTCCATCACCTCCACTAGTGATGCTTCCTAAGGCCCACTTGACTTCACATTCCAGGATGTCTGGCTCTAGGTGAGTGAGTGATCACACCATCATGGTTATCTGGGTCATGAAGATCTTTTTTGTATAATTCTTCATGTATTCTTGTCATTTCTTTTTAATATCTTCTGCTTCTGTTAGGTCGATAGTGTTTCTGTCCTTTATTGAGCCCACCTTTGCATGAAATGTTCCCTTGGTATCTCTAATTTTCTTGAAGAGATCTCTAGTCTTTCCCATTCTATGTTTTCCTCTATTTCTTTGCATTGATCACTGAGGAAGGCGTTCTTCTCTCTCCTTGCTATTCTTTGGAACTCTGCATTCAAATGGGTATATCTTCTTTATATATAAACTAGATAACTAATGAGAACCTACTGTCTAGCACAGGGAACTGTACTAAATGTACTGTGATGATCATAACAGGAAGAAGTAAAAAAGGGAAAGGGTATATTTGTATGACTGATGCATTTTGGTGTATAGTAGAAGCTAATAGAACATAGTAACACAACTATTGGAGAAGGCAATGGCACCCCACTCCAGTACTCTTGCCTGGAAAATCCTATGGATGGAGGAGCCTGGTAGGCTGCAGTCCATGGGGTTGCTAAGAGTCAGACACGACTGAGTGACTTCACTTTCACTTTTCACTTTCATGCATTGGAGAAGGAAATGGCAACCCACTCCAGTGTTCTTGCCTGGAGAATCCCAGGGAGGGGGAGCCTGGTGGGCTGCCGTCTATGGGGTCACACAGAGTAGGACACGATTGAAGCAACTTAACAGCAGCAGCAACACAACTATACTCAAATAAAATTAATTTAAAAAAGAATGTAGCTGGTATTTTAAACTCACATGATATGCAAAAAATAACATCAAATAGATCAAAAAGTTCATCGCAGCACTGTTTATAATAGCCAAGACATGGAAGCAACCTAGATGTCCATCAGCAGATGAATGGATAAGAAAACTGTGGTACATATACACAATGGAGTATTACTCAGCCATTAGAAAGAATACATTTGAATCAGTTCTAATGAGGTGGATGAAACTGGAGCGTATTATACAGAGTGAAGTAAGCCAGAAGGAAAAACATAAATACAGTATACTAACGCATATATATGGAATTTAGAAAGATGGTAACAATAACCCGGTGTATGAGACAGCAAAAGAGACACTGATGTATAGAACAGTCTTATGGACTCTGTGGGAGAGGGAGAGGGTGGGAAGATTTGGGAGATTGGCAATGAAACATGTAAAATATCATGTAGGAAACGAGTTGCCAGTCCAGGTTCGATGCATGATGCTGGATG
>NW_011495085.1:4070278-4085958 GCF_000754665.1 Bison bison bison
CTTCCTCACTCCTGAAAAGTTTATTCTTACATAACATTTTAAAGCATTCCAAAGAAAATCAGTACATAATAAAGCTTTGGAGTCTTTCAAAAAAAAAAAAAAGTAAATATGATATCTAAATCCATAAAAATCTTAGAAAAAAGTAGGGATAAATTTTGACCTTGGATTTTACAACTTCATAGGTTTGTCAACAAAAGCAGGAGTGAGAAAATACAGACATTAGGGACTTTATCAAAAGTGATATTTTTCTGCTTCAAGGGGCATCATTCAGAAATTGAAAATAGCACCCACAGATATGAGGGAATTATTTGCAAATCATATCTGATAAGAGATTTGTATTATTGACATTTAAGAAACACAACTCAGTAATAAAAGGACAAAAAAACCATTTTTTAAAACCGGGGAAATGATTTTAAAAGACATTTCTCCAAGGAACATATAATATAGGCAATGAGATGCTCAACATCATTAGGCATTGGGGAAATTCAAATCAAAACCAAAATGAGATACTACTTCAATCCCACTAAAGTTGCTGGAATGAAAAAGTCAGGAAATGCCAAACATTACTGAGGATATGGAGAAATCAGAACTCTCATACATTCCTGGTGGGACTGTAAAATGGTATAGCCACTTTGTAAAACAGTCTGCAAGTTCCTGAAATGAACAGAGCTACCATATAACACAGTAATTCTGGATATTGGGTTCACCAAAAGTTCATTCAGTTTTGCTTTCTGTAAGATGTTATAGAAAAACATAAATAATTTTTTTGGCCAACCCAATATATATGTCTAAGAGAAATGAAAGCATATGTTCCACACAAAAATTCTGATTAAAATTTATAGCAGCACTGTTTATAATGGCCAAAAGTGGAAACAATTCAATTGTCTATCAACTGACTGACTGACAATTGAAGAATAGCCATGCTACAGACTATTGTTCAGAAATAGTGATTTTCTGATATATTCTACAACACAGGTCAACATTTAAAAAATGCCAAATGAAAGAAGCCAGTCACAAAAGACAAGATATATAATTTCATTCACATAAAATATCCACAATAGGCAGATCTATAAAGACCAAGTAAATTATTAGCTGTTTAAAGGATAGGCATATAAGGGATAACATCTCAAGGATTGGTTGTTTCTTCTTAAAGTGATTAAAAAGTTCTAAAATTGACTATGGTGGTAGTTTCTGTGACTATCCTAAAGATAACTGAACTGTATGATGTGTGAATTATATCTCAATAAAGCAATTAAAAACACAAAACAAACAAAAAAATGAAACCATCATTATCATAAATAATCCATACACAAATCTACACATTTCAAATGGACAATCTTTATAAGCCTATATCTCCTGAAGAAATGGAATCAATAATTTTTAAAACAAAAAACATCAAGCTCAGATGGCTTAATTGGTGATTTATACCAGCACATTTATGTAAATAATTAAACAAATTCTCCATAATCTCTTTCAGAAGATAGATATAGAGAGAGTACTTTCTAACTCAGTTGGTAAGGCCAACATTACCCTTTCACTAAAATCAGATAATGATGTAACAACAACAAAAAAATCTACAGCCAGTATTTCTCTTGAAGATAGATGCAAAAATTCTCACAGTATTAGCAAATAGAATTTAACAATATATGAAAAAAGTATATACAATGACCATGTGGGATTTATTACAGGTTTTTGAGGCTGATTCAACATTTGAAAAACAATGTAATCCTCACATCAACATCATAACAAAGAAGCTCTCATGATTATATTAATGGATGCAGAAGAAGTATTTAACAGAATCTAACACCCATTAGAGAAGGAAATGGCAACCCACTCCAGTGTTCTTGCCTGGAGAATCCCAGGGACAGGGGAGCCTGGTGGCCTGCCATCTCTGGGCTCACACAGAGTCGGACACGACTGAAGTGACGCAGCAGCAGCAGCAATACCCATTAAGGTCTTCCCAGGTTGCACAGTGGTAAAGAAATTCCCTGCCAATGCAGGAGACACAGGAGATGCAGCTTTGACCCAGGATTGGGAAGATCCCCTGGAAAAGGAAATGGCAACCCACTCCAGTATTCTTGCCTGGGAAATCTAATGGACAGAGGAGCCTGGTAGGCTACAGTCCATGGTGTCGCAATAGAGTCAGGCATGACTTAGCAACTGAACAACAAAAATATGTCATTATACATTTGTCCAAGCCCCACAGAACCTACAATACAGAGTGAACCCTAATGTAAAGTACAAACTTGGGTAATAATGATGTGTCAATGTAGATTCATCTTTTGTAAAAGACACACCACTTTGAAATGGAATGTCAAGAGTGGAAGAGGATGGTGAGTGGGAAGTATATGGGAACTTCCTGCTTAATATTTCTGTGAACCTAAAAAACTAAAACCTAAAACTGCTCTAAAAAATACAGTCCATCAAAATTACAAAATATATATATATATATATGTATTTTATTTATTTGGCTGTACAATGTCTTAGTTAGGGCATGTGGGATCTTTAGTTACAGCATGTGAACACTTAGTGGTCACATGTATGATCTAGTTCCCTGACCAGGGATCAAACCCAGGCCCCCTGAATTGGGAGCACAGAGTCTTAACCACTGGACTATCAGGGAAATCCCTTAGCTGGATTCTTGAGGGGATTTCCTGAAGATGTCCAGGGCTCTTTTTCTGCAAAGGCATATTCTATCTGATATTCTTTCCTGCAAATTCTAGCTACCACACTTGTCTGGATTCCTAACTGTATCTCCTCGGTAAGGGAGGCTTTCTAGCTCTGCTTTGGTTCCTGCTTCCCAAAACTTGAGTCATAGCCTGGAATGTCTTCAGCAATAAACTGGGCAAATGGGAAACTAACAAAGTGGACCCTTTCTCATTACTCCTACTTACCGCCCCTCATTGCTTGATGTCCAACATCTTAAGAGCCATTGTTTCATGTATTTTTCCTGCTGTTTAGTTGTTGAGCTAGGTCAGTAAATCTCACCCTGTTACTGCATTTTGGCTAGAAGAAGGTGCCATGGTTGTTTTTCACTTACAGCATAAATTAGTCTTTCTTGGCTTCTAGGAAAAAGTTGAAGTAATATTAATATTAGTAATATTAATCTGCTCAAAAACTAGATGTAGGATAATTTAAAAAACCTCACACATAATTTATAAACAAGTTCTGAACATATGTGTGTGTGTGTTCTACATGACAACAGAACAAGAGTAATAAAACTAACATAGCTAAGAGTCTTCAGTTCAGTTCAGTTCAGTCGCTCAGTCTTGTCCGACTCTTTGCAACCCCATGAATTGCAGCATGCCAGGCCTCCCTGTCCATCACCAACTCCTGGAGTTCACCCAAACTCACATCCATCGAGTTGGTGATGCCATCCAGCCATCTCATCCTATGTCGTCCCTTTCTCCTCCTGCCCTCAATCCCTCCCAGCATCAGAGTCTTTTCCAATGAGTCAACACTTCCCATGAGGTGGCCAAAGTACTATAGTTTCAGCTTTAACATCATTACTTCCAAAGAAATCCCAGGGCTGATCTCCTTCAGAATGGATTGGTTGGACCTCCTTGCAGTCCAAGGGACTCTCAAGAGTCTTCTCCAACACCATAGTTCAAAAGCATCAATTCTTCAGCCCTCAGCTTTCTTCACAGTCCAACTCTCACATCCATACATGATCACTGGAAAAACCATAGCCTTGACCAGATGGACCTTTGTTGGAAAAGTAATGTCTCTGCTTTTGAATATGCTATCTAGGTTGGTCATGACTTTCCTTCCAAAGAATAAGCGTCTTTTAATTTCATGGCTGCAATCACCATCTGCCGTGATTTTGGAGCCCCCCAAAATAAAGTCTGACATTGTTTCCACTGTTTCCCCATCTATTTCCCATGAAGTGATGGGACCAGATGCCATGATCTTCATTTTCTGAATGTTGAGCTTTAAGCCAACTTTTTCACTCTCCTCTTTCACCTTCATCGAGAGGCTTTTTAGTTCCTCTTCTCTTTTGCCATAAGGGTGGTGTCATCTGCATATCTGAGGTTATTGATACTTCTCCCTGCAATCTTGATTCCACCTGTGCTTTTCCAGCCCAGCAGGACAGAAAGACCAATTAAATGCCTACATAATTCTTAGAAGAAATAGAGATGCTAAATACATGTGGCTATCACTAAACTTTGGCTTTAATTTCACACCACTACAGCCAGGATCAGGAAGACAAGATGTGATCTCCCAGAATTTTCTGCCTCTTAAGAGCCACGGTCTCTATTTCCTTGGAACCTAAGACTGGTAATTAGACATTAAAACAAGGAGTCCAGCTTCTGCTAACATTCATTACTGTCAAAGTAACCTTATCTGTCAATAATACTCCTCAGGTATGCATCTGCCTCACTTCCAACTTATAAATGTGATACCAAATTTACATTCAGAACTCTAGCTTTAGAGATATCTGAAAAATGCAATATTTAGCTTTCCAATCTTAGAGATACAAGGCAAAAGAAAGGTTATGAGTGTCAGTCAACACATCCATCAATCTCCATCACTCTGGCTACTCAAATTCCATTCATAGCTTTCTATGCATAATAAATGTCCATCTGTACCAGAAGACAAAGCTAAAGAGGGTATCCAGTATAACATCAGTCAGGGTATCTATCTCAAAGTGACATCCACTCTCTGCTTACTTAGTCACTATTCTGCTCTGCTTTTCTGTAAATAGAAATCCAATTTCTATTATCAAAGAAGCTAATTATCAAAATGTACTATTTATAAGTGTTAAGGAAAAAGAAGGGCAAAGCATATATCCACAATAAAGGAAAGAAGAAAATATCCATAGTCATTAGAGAAAAGTAACTGCAGATCCACTTTAGGGAATGTCATAAGGAAATGTAAGGAGAGATCTAATAAATGTGTATTTGAAGAAAAGAGAATATATTTAGTTACTAAAGCCTGCTTATCAGTTTACAGGGATATGGTCAGTAGTTATAATGTTTTTATCTCCCAAATATTTTATGTTGCATTTTCCTTTCAACAGCATCTCAGCACTTGACATTTTATTACTCAGTACTTTGAGCCATTAGTGTTTATACTTCTACTATTATCACAGATTATTAAGGAGTTGACTAATGAATGGAGGAGTCCATGTTTTCAAAACAGTCTCTTCTTTATCTCCCTCTTTTTGACGATCAGGATTAATCCTATCACCCAGGATGATAAATATCTTGTTTTGTTGATTCAAGGGTGATGAAATCCAAAGGGGCACAGGGACTATATGAAAACGGTGTTTTTATTTTCTGGGTGAATTTTACCTTTAAACCAGAAGAGCACAAATTTCTGCTGATGGAAAACAAAACATTTGTTAGCTGATTATAAGGAAAGACCACTTACAAATCCTTGAAAACCAGAACAATATGTTACAGCTGGGGCAGAAATGGTATCAAATATTGCCAAGGGAAGGGTTATTCATACCCAACAAATTTGCTTATTGGCCAAGTCACATTTTGTGGGACAGTGTACTTACAGCTTATAGTGATGCCTTTACTAAATCTTCAAAAGGCCATTTCAACTTTACATGAAAAGTTTTTCTGAGAAAACTATGAAAAGTCAAATTCCTTAAACATGAGTCACTTCATGGATATCAATTTTACTCTGTTGCTATTACAAAGTGAATAATTTATTTAAAAATTTTATTCAAATTGTTTATTGTACAAAATACATAATAGTGAATTAGACAGTAAACCCACAAATGTTAGTGCTTATATAAGCACTGGGATCAAAGAAGATTTCCATATCTAACATAGCATTTATTCAAGTGAAAAGAAAGAGTTGTTTATTTATAAAAGAGGGGAATCAGACATAATGAAACTTTCACTGAGTGGGTTCCCCATCCTCCAGAGAAATGGTGTAACAACAGGTAATAACAGTGAGGTATGAACCTGTGAGACTGTTTCCCATTAATGACAGTCATCTATTTAGATGAAGTGGGGGGAAATACATACTGTTTGATCCAGGAATAATCACCTCAGCTGCCTTGCAGATTACTGATCTGATTTTACAGTCATCATTGAAATAAGCTGATGTTTACCAGGACTGGTAAATTTGTCCCTCTTGATTATCGAACATTTCTTCTGTAGTAAATTACTCTTTTGAGTATTCACACAAGAAACAACTATGTTATCTCACTTGATCCTGACTCTAAAAGTTCTTTACATAATAATCTCAAGATCCTTTTATGAGGAACCCACCAATTGTTATTTTTAATTGCCCTTACCTTCTCGCCATATGGTCAGTCATCGTCCATAAATTATTACATATTTTTTACCTCTGGCATTCCCTTCTTTAGAAAAAAAAAAAAAGTATACTTCAGGATATACTGGACAAAGTTTGTCCAGTTGAGAGCTTGATCTCCACTAGCCTTCAGGTCCATGCTTCACTGTACAGGTGAAGTGGAATAGCTTTTCATTTGTAGCAGCATCCAGGCAATGAGCCAAAACCAACTGTAACTCAGGCTTATACGTGATTTCCTGAGTTGATTGCCCATTATGATCTCTCTGTGGTTCCATAGATGTGTACAAAACATTAGTGGCTTTAGGACACAGAGGGCTTCCCTCATAGCTCAGTTGGTAAAGAATCTGCCTGCAATGCAGGACCTGGTTTGATTCCTGGGTCAGGAAGATCCCCTGGAGAAGGGATAGGCTACCCACTCCAGTATTCTTGGGCTTCTCTTATGGCTCAGCTGGTAAAGAATCTGCCTGCAAAGCAGGAGACCTGGGTTCAATCCTTGGGTTGGGAAGATCCCCAGGAGAAGGGAAAGGCTACCTACTCCTGTATTTAGCCTGGAGAATTTCATGGACAGTCCATGGGATCGCAAACAGTCAGACATGACTGAGCGACTTTCACTTTCACTTTTAGGGCACAGAGTTAGGTTTCCTCATTCATACACTTTTACATGTTAAAGGGGTCCTTATCAGAAGTATATGAGTCTGAGAGTATTTCTCTTAAGAAGAATGTGCTTAAGAAGAATAGAAAAAAGTATGATGTTATTGCAGGTGTTGGCAACATGGCAAAGACAAAAGAGACAAGCCTGAGAATTAGCTTGTGTTCCATAAACAGTTCTGTGATGTGCTTCTCTGACTGGAGATTTCTGCAAACTCCAACTAGAATCCTGATCCAACAGAGAAACATCAGTCCTCCTCTTGGATTTGCTGGCTCAGCAACAGCATCTGTACAACAGCATGAACAATGCCAGGATGGCAGCTATATTATCTCTTATCTTGTATTATGTAGTTCATGGGTGACAGCCAAATATTCAGTCAAATATCCTTTATGAACTCCAAAATGGAAATTGATCCAGTAAGCATCTATTAGGTTGTTTTCTTTTGGCTAAAGAAATCAGGTGTTGTAATAGATAAATCCAAAAATCTCAGTGAGAAAAAATCAGAAATAGAAAAGAAGAAACAAAAATAATCACAGGTTATATGTTTGCATACATAAAAGTATCCAGAACTAAATTAATAATAATTATTTCATCATTGTTAGGACTAACATTATTAATAGTATGGCTGGTTATATATTTTATTTTAAAACAGAAGTAATGCATATTATTTACTTCCTGACTTTACATTTATATGGAATTGTAATGATCCAACCATAGTCAAAATGCTACTGAAGAACAAAAACTGTATGGTATTACTGCAGGTATTGACAATGTAGTAAATGAAACAGAGGGGCAAACCTGAGATTAGACCTACACATACACAGAAGATTGAGATGGACATTGCAGCCGAGCAGACAGTAGGGGGAGGACGGGATTTTTAATAATTGGTGCTAGAAAATCTGGTTATTTATATAAAGAAAAAGACATGAATTTGGACCTCTATATCACACGTTTATAGAGAATCAATGCCAGGTAGACTGAAGTCCTGAATGTGAAAATCAACCATGTAAAACCTTTGAAAACTAATATAAGAGAGTATCCTATGAGCTTGAAAAAGAGGATGATTTCCAAGACAAAACATGGAAGAAATAACCTAAGGGAGATATTGGCATATGGTATATACATTAAAATTAGAAACTCTTAAAAGCTATGAAAAAATTAAGCTGAAGAATGATGGCTACACAGACATATAAAGAACTTTACATATTACTTAAGATTAAAAAGGCAAGTGGATATAGACAAACTTTACAAAAGATGAATTCCAAACGGCTAATAAATGCATAAAGATGCAATCTCTAATAACTAGACAAAAGCAAATAAAAGCCACAATATGACTCTTCTGTACCATGATTGGTTGGCTAACATGAAATTCTGACACTATCAGTGTTGGTGAGGATGGGGATCTATGAGAATTTTCATACACTGTTAAAGGTCATGAAAATCAGACAAAGATACTTAAGAACACATTGACAATTTCTCTAAAGTTTACCATATGCATATTCTACAATTTAGTAATTCTACTTCCAGCTGTAGACCCTAGAGAAACGAGTGCATATATAATCCAGAAAGCATGCATAAGAATATTCATAGCATCAACATTTACAACTGCCAAAATTGGATACTACCCAAATGTTCATCAACATTTGAATAAATGAATAAATTGTGGTATAATCACAACAGAATACACGGGACAATAAAAAGGTGATGAACCACAGCTCTAGGCCATTGGGAAGAGTCCCAGACACATTAAAAAAAAGGCAAAAAAAGAATAAAGCAAACAAACAATAAAAACATATACAAGGCAGTATAAAAGGCTAATAGATGTTGACAGATAAATATACATTTTCTGAAATCCCAAGGAATTGTTTTGCTTCATCACTTCACACATCAGGGTATTAAACATAAAGGCCTGTATCTTTATAATCTGAGGATAGGTTTTAAACTGATGGTTATCCACACTGAAATCTAATGAGGTTTATTCTGCTATATTTAACCTTAACAGCAATGATGTTTGTCTAGCCGAGAGTATAATAAATTTTATTAAGCTTATAAGGAAAAGTAGAAGAAAATGAAGCTATGCTGTCATGTCACAGTGAGAGGATACCTCCCATTACTACTTTTGATAAGGAGGCAATGATTGAAAGCAAATGCTTTCACCATTTCATTTTCATGCTTTTTCCTCCTCAAAAGACTCTGATGCTGGGAGGGATTGGGGGCAGGAGGAGAAGGGGACGCCAGAGGATGAGATGGCTGGATGGCATCACTGACTCGATGGACGTGAGTCTGGGTGAACTCCGGGAGTTGGTGATGGACAGGGAGGCCTGGCGTGCTGCGATTCATGGGGTCGCAAAGAGCCAGACACGACTGAGTGACTGATCTGATCTGATACTCACAGATATTTCTGAGCTAAACAAACTGCTAATTGAATAATGCTTTGTATTGTTATTACAAATGCTATTTGTAATGCTATTGTATTGCAATTGTAATACAATATTGTATTGTAATGCTACTTGTAATGCTATTGTATTGTATTGCAAATATAAGGTCCTTCCTCAGCCGAGTTTCAGGAGAATAAAGTTGAACAAAGCTTCTGTGAAGAGACAGAAATGATGTTTTTAACTCATAAACCCACTTTCTATATCCATGGTGAATGAACAAAAGTTTTAGAACACTGATGAAATGGCAACAAATCATTTTGCTCCCAAGGAACACCTGAAGACCTATTGCAGAAAAGGTTTCCTAACACTGAGGAGGGCAGAATATCTGAGAAAGCGCCTTTCTTATGACTCAGCATCACAGGTCTAGAGATGAAGATAGCTTTAGGAATTCCCTACCCTCATCAGCAGGTTAGTAAGCACAGAGTAACATGAATGATCATCTAACCAGGGGAAAAGGACCAATTAAATCCTAAAGAGAGACCCTATCAGGGCTCAGGAGAACAAAACCACCCATGGGTTATGGTAGCTGAGGAAATGAATAAAACTCTGCTGTACATCAGTCCTTACCCTCAACATTTGTTAAATCCACAGGAATTTGAAGCTATTGGTTTTAAAGGTAGCCATGACAATAAACCTCTAGCCAATTAAAGCCCTAACAAGATTCACCCAGTACTCACTCTCAAGAATAAACAGAAGACACATGACCATCTCCAGGTATAACTAATATTTCTTAAAGTATCTTACACATCATGAACAAGTAGGAAAATATGAATTAAAAGTAATAATTCAGCACAGCAAGTATTAAAAGATTGCTATTAATAATAACAACAATCATGTAAAACAAACTTTATCAGACATAGCTAGTAGAAGTATAAATTGAGACAATCAGTTTGGAAAGGTATCTGAAAGTATTTACCAAAACTGAATTAGGGCTTAGCAAGTATATGCTCCCAAAGAATATTGTGCACATATTTATACTGAAAATGTATGAAAATGTTCATAGCAGTAATATTCATAAAAATGCAAACTGAAAAAAACAAGCACATCTCTCTGCAGTAGATAGGGAAATGTAAATATATAAATGTATTATCATCATATACTCCAACATGTTGGGGAAGGAAATGGCAACCCACTCCAGTATTCTTGCCTGGAGAATCCCATGGACTGAGGAACCTCTCAGGCTATAGTCCATGCGGTCACAAAGAGTCAGACACTACTGAGTGACTAGGCAACTCCAACAAGTTAATGAATTACAGCCATGTGCATCAAGAATGAGTTTCACAAACATTACAGGGAAGAAACCAACTCAAAAACATACACAGTTAAGACTCCACTCATGTCAATGTCAATCATGATAAAAATTAGTTCTCAGTGGAAAGTCAAGTCAGTGCTTCTTCCTGGCTGGAGATTATTGTCTGTGATGACACAGTACAGTTTCTGGATTGGAGTTAATATTCTGTAACTTGTTTTCTGTTTCACTTACATAGTATTTTTTCCTCAAAATTTTGCCAATTCATCCAAGTATTATTATGAACTATGTAGATGTTTATAAATCAAAAGGTACTTAATTCATAAAATAATCCAATCCTTCTCCCTTGAAAGAAAGCAAAATAAATGAAGACATTTTGGAAATAAACAGGTATGGGAAGATAGGCTTCAAGGCCTGGGGCAACGCGAACCATGTGCCCTGGCAGCAGGTGTGCCTCATCATTGACATCATTTATAAGCATGTTTATCATGATAATGGAAAGACTGAATTTTAACTAGAGCACTATTGTTAAATCTCTATAAACAATGCACTCAAGACAGAGTATTTTCATGTCCCACCCCTTAATCATTACTTTGAATAAACAGCCAGAAGGAATCAGAATTTCAAGACCACTCAAAATATTATTCTAAGCATTGAATTAATAATATATATTGAAAAGTATTGTGATGATTAGAAGAGAAACTCAAAGTCTGTGATAATCATGAAAATAAACTTTTTTGAAATGCATAAGTCAAAATACTTAATGGAAAATCACATTAATCAGCCAACATTTCTTGAAGGCTTACTTTGCTTCAGGCTCTCTTTCAGGTACTTTGAAGACATTGATCAATAACAGGTAAAATTCCCTTCACTTGTGCAACTTTTATTTCAGTGAACAGTACCAAAAAGCAAACCAATTCAGCAACAGTTGCACTTAGACACTTTCAAAAGTTGACATGAGCTAGACAAAACAAAAATATAGAAGACCCAAATTATGCAATTAACAGCCTCAGACTGTGCATTAAGTTGCATACAAAACTAGAAATGCATTCTTTTATAGTAAGTAGTATACATGAAATGCTTACAACGGTCATGATTATACCGTGGAAGCCACAATTATCAACCTACTAAAGAAAATAGCATTTCACACATGCAGTATTCTTTTATTTCACTGCAATAAATTCAATGCATGTAGAAATTAAGGATATAGTGTAGGGGAAAAATCAGTGTCTGAAAATAAGATTAACGTTTTGGCTAAAGATAAAATCTTGGTATCCCACTCTACTCTTTGGAAGATAAACCATAGGCAGCAGTCTCCAACTTTTTGGCACCAGGGATGAGTTTCTTAGAAGATACTTTTCCCAGATAGGGTTTAGGGGAGGAATGTTTTGAGATGATTCAAGTACATGATATTTATTATGCAGTTTAATCTAATGTTGCCTCTGATATGAGAGGAGGTACTGGTCTGTGGCCCCAAGGTTGGGGACCCATGCCATAGAGTGTGGTTGTGGATGGATCCAATGAAGGTCTTAACCTTTATCACCAGGAGGGATGTTTGCACCATGGTACTCTTCCATCTGCCCTCTGGAGACTGCTGTGCTGCATATTGGGAAGACCCCAGAAGCTTCTGGGCATGTCTCTCACTGGCTTCCCCTTCCTTGCTTCAATCAGCCCATGCTGTTGTCCTGCAACCAGAAAGATACTTTGCACCTGGAGCATCTCTCAAAGGTCTTCCCTCTACCTTCTGCAGGTGAAGAAGGTCTGTGGTGAACAGTGTGTGAGTGCTGTATGGTGCTGTCATTTGGCCTTCCCACAATCTATAGCCATCAGGTCAGCCTAAGAACAGTGAAAGGTTTGTTAAAAGAGTGTCTAATTTGCCCATATCTCTCAGAATAGCAGATTTCTTATGAACCTACCACTTTGCCAATATTAAGAGCAACTGAGCAGAAACTAACCCAATACTTTAAAGCAATCTATGTTGTTGTTCTAATCGCAAAGTCACGACCAACTCTTTGCAGCTCCATGGACTGTAGCCCTACTGGGCTCCTCTGTCCAAGGGATTCTCCAGGTAAGAATGCTGAAGTGGTAGCCATTTCCTTCTCCAGAGGATCTTCCCAACCAGGCATTGAACCCACGTCTCCTGAATTTACAGGTGGATTCTTTACCACTGAGCCAACTAAGAAGCTCAAAACAACTATATCTCAATTTTAAAAAAAGCAATGAGGATACTTTCCCCTTGAAAATGTCTACTTATATTCTGGATATTTATATACATTTCTTTGCATCCTTAACTCTCAGATGGATTTTTAAAAACACTCTGATTGTATGGCTCATTTTGCTTTTTCTCATATTTTAAGGAGGAACAATAGTCTACCGATACTCTCTAACACCCTGTACACAAGCATTCTATTTTGATTTTAATCTAAAGACTGCAAAAGGCACAACTACATGAATACATACTAATAACTGCATTGCAAATACAGAATGTTATCTAAATTATGAAACCAGTCACTCTTGAATTGTTTCAGCCTGGAGGTATTTTCACACATGGGTTCCACTTAGAGATTTCATCCAGTTATTTCCTCCCGACTATTCTGTTCACTCAGCCATTAAATCATCCAAACACAAATTCCACTTGGTGTCCGTCTTCACAGGGACTGCCTTCCACTATGTCGATGGTTATACTCTTGGCTCAACAAACAGCCTATGTCTTCCTGGTGATCCTTTCCCCATGTCCTCATCTGTTTCATGTAAACTCATTGTCCTTTACATTTCAACTCACTGTAGAATATATTCTGCTTCTTGCTTCTTAAACTACCTTGGACATATCTCTTCCTACTAACATTTAAACATGTTCTTTGCAGTTTTTGAAGTCAAGACTGCTTACGATGCTATTTTCTATGAGAAATATTGTTGACAGTCCTGCATCACCATTTTTCTTGCCAAATTACTTCCTTCCCACACATAACACTTTCATTTTTTGAAAAATAGTTCATTAGAGCTGATACCTTCCAGGTAAGCACATCTTCATATTCTTCTGGTCCCAGTTCATGCTCCCCAGCTATGTTACTGTTGTGATATGAATAGCTTCAGTAAATCTGTGGACTTTTTACAGAAGGTTCACATACTGGCTCCCTGATTCCTCTAACCCAGTAATTGTCACCTCCACCCTTTTAATCCCATTCCATAATACTAACTTGCATCTTTTCATAATCTAGGACAGCCCTTTGTTGTTCAGCTACTCAGTCATGTCCTCCTCTTTGTGACTCTATGGACTGCAACACTCTAGGCTTCCCTCTCCTTCACTATGTCCTGGAGTTTGCTCAAACTCATCTCCATAGTTCAGTGATGCCATTCAACAGTCACATCTTCTATCATCCCCTTCAATCTTTCCCTCCTGCTTTCAATCTTTCCCAGCATCAGGGTAATTTCTAATGAGTCAGCTCTTCACATCAAGTGGCCAAAATATTGGAGCTTCAGTTTCAGCAGAGTCTTCTCCAACAGTTAAAAAGTATTAATTCTTTGCTGCTCAGCCTTCTTTATGGTCCATCTCTCACATCCATACATGACTACTGGAAAAACCATAGCTTTGACTAGATGGACCTTGGTCAGCATTCTCTGCTTTTTAATATGCTGCCTAGGTTGGTCATAGCTTTTCTTCCAAGGAGCAAGCGTCTTTTAATTTCATGGCTTCAGTCTCCATCTGCAGTGATTTTGGAGCCCAAGAAAATAAAGTCTGTCAATGTTTCCCTTGTTTCCCCATCTATTTGCCATGAAGTGATAGAACTGAATGAATAGCTCTACCTCTGGGCTAATTATACATTGTGATTTCTATATAAAAGTTGTTTCAGTTTTCATTAATTCCCATATTTATGTATCCTCAGGAAAATATTATCTTCCATTCTGTCCTTATTCATTCTCAATTACTTCTTTTTTAAGAATTTTTATTTATTTTTGCTGTACTGGGTCTCAGTTGTGGCATGTGGAATCTAGTTCCCTGACCAAGATTTGAACTCAGCTCCCCTGGTGGCTCACATGGTAAAGCATCTGCCTGCAATGTGGGAGACCTGGATTCAATTCCTGGATTGGAAAGATCCCCTGAAGAAGGAAATGGCAATCCACTCCAGCACTCTTAGCTGGAAAATCCCATGGACGGAGGAGCCTGATATGCTACAGTCCATGGAGTCGCAAAGAGTCAGACACAACTGAGCGATTTCACTTTCCTTTCCCCAAATAAGGAGGGTGGAGTCGTAGCCACTTGAACACCAGAAATCCCTTAATTAGTTATTTTTTATGTTAATTCTCTTTCCTTATGTCTTATGGAGGCCATAGAATAAGAGTTTAATCTCCCACAACTCCTATTCAACACTTCTGCATTTTTTACTTTCAATTACTTTATATTGTCTCTTAGGTAAAAACCACTTGAATTAGGCATATCTTCATATTTCAATCACCTTCAAAAACTGACACTAAATGTCCTCCAAGCCAGGCTTCAGCAATATGTGAACCGTGAACTTCCTGATGTTTAAGCTGGTTTTAGAAAAGGCAGAGGAACCAGAGATCAAATTGCCAACATCCGCTGGATCATAGAAAAAGCAAGAGAGTTCCAGAAAAAACATCTATTTCTGCTTTATTGACTATGCCAAAGCCTTTAACTGTGTGGATCACAATCAACTTCAAGAGATGGGAATACCAGACCATGTGATCTGCCTCTTGAGAAATTTGTATGCAGGTCAGGAAGCAACAGTTAGAACTGGACATGGAACAACAGACTGGTTCCAAACAGGAAAAGAAGTTCATCAAGGCTGTATATTGTCACCCTGTTTCTTTAACTTATATGCAGAGTACATCATGAGAAACGCTGGACTGGAAGAAACACAAACTGGAATCAAGATTGCCAGGAGAAATATCAATAACCTCAGATATGCAGATGACACCACCCTTATGGCAGAAAGTGAAGAGGAACTCAAAAGCCTCTTGATGAAAGTGAAAGTGGAGAGTGAAAAAGTTGGCTTAAAGCTCAACATTCAGAAAAGGAAGATCATGGCATCTGGTCCCACCACTTCATGGG
>NW_011495085.1:4086585-4098074 GCF_000754665.1 Bison bison bison
AAACACATTACCTGGTGGCTGAGAAACCTGTATGCAGGTCAGGAAGCAACAGTTAGAACTGGACATGAAACAATGGGCTGGCTCAAAATTCGGAAAGGATTACTTAAAGACTGTATACTGTCACTCTACTTATTTAACTTGTATGCAGAGTACATCATATGAAATGTTGGGCTGAATGAAGCACAAGCTGGAATAAAGATTGCCAGGAGAAATATGAACAACCTCAGTTATGCAGAAGATACCACTTTAGTGGCAGAAAGTGAAGAAGAGCCAAAGATCCTTTTGATAAAGATGAAAAGGGAGAGTGAAATATATGGCTTAATATTTAGCATTCAAAAAACTAAGATCATGGCATCTGGTCCTATCACTTCATGGCAAATATATGGGAAAAGTGGAAACAGTGTCAGATTTCATTTTCTTGGGCCCCAAAATCAAGGTGTGTGGTGACTACAGCCCCAAAATTAAAAGACACTTGCTTTTTGGAAGAAAATCTATGAAATGCCTAAACAAAGTATTAAAAAGCAGAAACATCACTTTTCTGACAAAGGTCCATATAGTCAAGGCTGTTGTTTTTCCTGTAGTTATGTATAGATGTGAGAGTTGGACTATAAAGAAGGCTGAGAACCAAAGAAATGATGCTTTCAAACTGTGATTCTAGAGAAAACTATCGAGAGTACTGTGGAAGCAAGAAGATCAAACCAGTCATCCTAAAGGAATTCAACCCTGAATATTCCAGAAGGAATATTCCTTCTGGAATATTCTGGAATAAAGCACCAGAAGAACTGATGTTGAAGTTGAAGCTCATATATTTTGGCCACCTGGTGCCAGGAGTCAACTCATTGGAAATGGCCCTGATGCTGGGGAAAAAGAGAAGGGGGTGAGGATGAATTGGTTGGAAGACATCACTGACTCAATGGACATGAGTTTGAACAAACTCAGGGAAATAGTGAAAGACAGGGAAGCCTGGCATGCTGCACTTCATGGGGTCACAAAGAGTCAGACATGACTTTGTGACTGAACAACAGCAACATTTCCTTTTATGTAAAGCTTTCACTTGAATTAGGCAAATGTTCATATTTCAATCAATGGCAACTCCATCCAGTATTCTTGCCTGGAATATTCTATGGACAGAAAATTCCTGGCTGGCTACAATCTACGTGGTCACAAAGACTGGACACAGCTAAGTGACAGAGCACAAAGCAATGGGTATTTATTATCTTACAATTTTTGTGGGTTAGGAATCCAAGGCCAGCTTAGTCGGGACTTCTGGCTAAGGGAGTTGACAAAGGTGAAAAATGTATCAGCTGGGACTGGAGTCATCTTAGGGCTCAATTAAAGATGAATTGGCTTTCAAAATTGCTCAGGCAGTTGTTGATAGGATTCACCTCCTCTGGTTTATTGGCCTGCGGGCCCCTATTCCTTCCCGGCTATTGGATGGAGTCAGGAAAGACTATTTTTTGCCAGGTCAACCTCATGAGGGACAGTACTATCACAACACCCAGGAAAAAGAGTTCATGGGAGTCAGCTCTAATGCCACCTGCTGCAATCAATTTGTGCAGATCTGTAACATTATTGAGTGTAAAGAAAGCAAAAGCATAATCAGTTACAATTGCTCAAAGCACTGTGTTTTTTATGGAACAAAAAGACAAAATTTATCCAAGCAAATTTTTTTTAAATCGGTAATAAACAGACATGTAAAAAAATTATAATTTAAGCTTCAAAATATAAATTATAATTTAAGCTTCATCACTATGAACAAAGCGAGTGGAGGTGATGGAATTCCAATTGAGCTATTTCAAATTCTAAAAGATGATGCTGTGAAAGTGCTGCACTAAATATGACAGCAAATATGGAAAACTCAGCTGTGGCCACAGGTCTGGAGAAGGTCAGCTTTCATTTCAATCCCAAAGAAAAGCAATGCTAAATAATGCTCAAACTACTACACAATGGCACTCATCTCACACTGTAGCAAAGTAATGCTCAAAATTCTCCAAGCCAGGCTTCAACAGTACGTGAACCATGAACTTCCAGATAGATGTTCAAGCTGAATTCAGAAAAGTCAGAGAAATCAGAGATCAAATTACCAACATCAGTTGGATCATCGAGAAAGCAAGAGAGTTCCACATACACTTCTGCTTTATTGACTATGCCAAAGCCTTTGACTGTGTGGATCACAATAAACTGTGGAAAATTATGTAAGAGGTAGAAATACCAGACCACCTTACTTGCCTCATGAGAAATCTGTATGCAGGTCAAGAAACAACAGTTAAAACTGTATATGGAACAACAGACTTGTTTGAAATACGGAAAGGGATATGTCAAGGCTGTATATTGTTACCCTGCTTATTTAACTTATATGCAGAGTACATCACGCACAATGCCAGGCTGGATGAAGCACAAGCTGGAATCTAGATTTCCAGGAGAAATATCAGTAACCTCAGATATGCAAATGACACCACCCTTATGGCAGAAAGCAAAGAACTAAAGAGCCTCTTGATGAAAGTGAAAGAATAAAGTGAGGCCAGAAACTATAAAACTCCTAGAGGAGATCATAGGCAAAACACTCTCCAACATAAATCACAGCAGGATCCTCTATGACCCACCTCCAAGAATACTGGAAATAAAAGCAAAAATAAACAAATGGGACCTAATTAAAATTAAAAGCTTTGCACAACAAAGGAAACTATACTACTACTACTACTAAGTCGCTTCAGTCGTGTCCGACTCTGTGCGACCCCATGGACTGCAGCCTACCAGGCTTCTCCGTCCATGGGATTCTCTAGGCAAGAACACTGGAGTGGGTTGCCATTTCCTTCTCCAATGCATGCAAGTGAAAAGTGAAAGTGAAGGCGCTCAGTCCTGTGCGACTCTTAGTGACCCCATGGACTGCAGCCTACCAGGCTCCTCCATCCATGGGATTTTCCGGGCAACAGTACTGGAGTAGGGTGCCATTGCCTTCTCCCAAAGAAAACTATAAGCAAGGTGAAAAGACAGCCTTCAGAATGGGAGAAAATAATAGCAAACAAAGCAACTAACAAACAACTAATCTAAGAAATATACAAGCAACTCCTGCAGCTCAATTCCAGAAAAATAAATGACCCAATCAAAAAATGGGACAAAGAACTAAATAGACATTTCTCCAAAGAAGACATACAGAGGGCTAACAAACACATGAAAAGATGCTCAACATCACTCAATATCAGAGAAATGCAAATCAAAACCACAACGAGGTACCATTTTACGCCAGTCAGAATGGCTGCAATCCAAAAGTCTACAAGCAATAAATGCTAGACAGGATGTGAAGAAAAGGGAACCCTCTTACACTGTTGGTGGGAATGCAAACTAGTACAGCCACTATGGAGAACAGTGTGGAGATTCCTTAAAAACTGGAAATAGAACTGCCTCATGACCCAGCAATCCCACTGCTGGGCATACACACCAAGGAAACCAGAATTGATAGAGACACGTGTACCCCAATGTTTATCACAGCACTGTTTATAATAGCCAGGACATGGGAGCAACCTAGATGTCCATCAGCAGATGAATGGATAAGAAAGCAGTGGTACATATACACAATGGAGTGTTACTCAGCCATTAAAAAGAATACATTTGAATCAGTTCTAATGAGGTGGATGAAACTGGAGCCGATTATACAGAGTGAAGTAAGCCAGAAAGAAAAACACCAATACAGTATACTAGCACATATATATAGAATTTAGAAAGATGGTAACAATAACCCTGTATGCGAGACAGCAAAAGAGACACAGATATATAGAACAGTCTTTTGGACTCTGTGGGAGAGGGAGAGTGTGGGATGATTTGGGAGAATGGCATTAACACATGTATAATATCAAATAAGAAACGAGTTGCCAGTCCAGGTTCAATGCACGATACAGGATGCTTGGGGCTGGTGCTCCAGAATGACCCAGAGGGATGGTATGGGGAGGGAGGTGGGAGGGGGGTTCAGGATGGGGAACACATGTACACCCATGGCAGATTCATGTTGATATATGGCAAAACCAATACAATATTGTAAATTAATTAGCCTCCAATTAAAATAAATAAACTTAAATTTTTAAAAAAAAGATGGTGAAAAAATTGGCTTAAAACTCAACATTCAGAAAACTAAGATCATGGCATCTGGCCCCATCACTTCATGGCAAATAGATGGGGAAACGGTGGAAACAGTAAGAAGCTGTATTTCTTCAGGCTCCAAAAATCACTGCAGATGGTGACTGAAACCATGAAATTAAAAGATGTTTGCTCCTTAGAAGAAAAGCTATGACAAACCTGGACTGCATACTAAAAAGCAGAGATATTACTTTGCCAACAAAATTCTGTCTTGTCAAAGCTATGGTATTTCTAGGAGTCATGTAGGGATGTGAGAGTTGGACTATAAAGGAAGTTGAGTACTGAAGAATTGAAGAATTGATGCTTTTGAACTGTGGTGTTGGAGAAGACTCTTGAGAGTCCCATGGACTGCAAGCAGATCAAACCAGTCAATCCTAAAATAAATCAATCCTGAATATTCTTTGGAAGGACTGATGCTGAAGCTGAAACTCCAATACTTTGACCGCCTGATGTGAAGAACTGACTCGTTGGAAAAGACCCTGATGCTGGGAAAGATTGAAGGCAGGAGGAGAAGGGGATGAGAGAGTGCGAGATGGCTGGATGGCATTACTGACTTAATGGACATGAGTTTGAGCAAGCTCTGGGAGTTGGTGAAGGACAGGGAAGCCTGGTGTGCTGCAGTCCATGGGGTGGCAAAGAGTCTGACACAACTGAGCAACTGAACTGAAGCTTCAAAAAATTCCTCCCAAATGATACGCTGGAAATCTCACTAAAACATGCTTTATAAACACAGTCTGTGGTTTTACTTTTTTGGTTGTTTTTTATTGCTGTTGACTATGGCAACATTGTTGGAAAAGGAAATGGCTCCAGAATCCCAGGGATGGGGGAGCCTGGTGGGCTGCAGTCTATGGGGTCCGCATAGAGTTGGACACTACTGAAGCGACTCAGCAGCAGCAGCAGTAGCATGGCAACATTGTATCAAGAATCTGAGCCAGTTTTTAAAATACATTCCTCAATTCTCTTTAATTCCAGTGCATTACCAATCCTTGCATTCCTTATTGTATCTTATATTTTTATAGATGGTCAATAAACATTCATTGTACAAAAGATTGCCAAAAATTTACTTGTATTTCAGGCTTTCAGAGTCAGTGAAAGACTGCTAATTTGAGAATTCACAGATTAATTGAAGAGACAAAAGTATGTGATTGAAAAAGAGATGCAAGTTATCAAAAACAACATAAAAGTAGTTAATATTTAATATCTTTAATAATGTGAGGTAGGACTTAGTCTTGAGATAAAATTGGACAGGATTCAAGAAAAATATTAATGTAAGATAGCGGATATTACTTAACTTTTTTATTTTTAATTGAAATATAATTTGAAGCGTTATGTTAGTTTCAGATGTACAGCAAAATGCTTCAGTTACATGTATAACTAAATATGCATATATATATATTCTTTTTCAGATTTTTCTTTTATAGATTATTATAAAATATTGAATATATTATAGCTCCCTGTACTATTGAGTAGCTCTATTTTATATATACAAGTGTGAATATGTTAATCCCAAGCTTCCAGTTTCTCTCTCCCACCCTCTCCTACATATTTATTTACTTTTAACAAGTAAATAAAGATAACTGTCTGACAGGATTTAATTCAATGTTCAAGTAAAATAATTCAACTTGCTGCTTTGAATACCTAGACAGAGCCAAAAATATTCAGTAAGAAATGACAAGCAAATAAATATACATATACATACATATATACTCTCAAACATAGATACATATACAGACACACCCAATGAATGAATAAATAAATAAATTCATGATTAGTGAAATTAGAGAATTAATGAAAACTTGAAATATTGTCTCCAACTTTGGAAATTTAATACGTCAAATTTTTGAGATGGTTGGATGGTATCATCAACTCAATGGACATGAGAATGAGCAAAGTATGGGAGATAGTGAAGGGCAGGGAAGTCTGGTGTGCTGCAGTCCATGGGGTTGCAAAAAGCGTCAGACACAACTGAGTGACTAAACAACCCCCAAAAAGCTTGGACTGCAAGGAGATCAAACTAGTCAATCCTGATTGAAATCAACTCTAAATATTCATTGGAAGCACTGAGATGCTGAAGTTGAAGCTCTAATACTCTGGGCCACCTGATGCGAAGAACCGACTCGTTGGAAAAGACACTTATGCTGGGAAAGATGAAGACAGGAGGAGAAGAGAGTCATAGAGCATGCGATGGTTGGATAGCATCAATGACTTGATGAATACGAGTTTGAGCAAACTCTGGAAGAGGGTGGAGGACAAGGGAGCCTGGAGTGCTGCAGTCCATGGGGTTGCAAATAGTTGGATATAACTTGGCGACTGAACAACAAAAAACTCTGAATTTGGCAACTCATGGACAGACACTATTTTTTCTTTACTCATTTCTAATTTTTCCTAATCTTTGCAATGGATAAGTATCCCTTTGATTTAGAGAGAAGTAATATTTTAAGCTGGATGAGGCCAAAGGCAACTACAAAAGTAATAAATAAGAAAATGAGGGGCTTCCCAGATAGCTTAAATAGTAAAGAATATGCTTGCAATGCAGGAGACCCAGGTTCGATCCCTGGGTCAGGAAGATCCCCTGGAGAAGGGCATGGAAACCCACTCCAGTATTCTTGCCTGGATAATTCCATGGGCAGAGGAGCCTGGCAGGCTACAGTCCATGGGGTCACAAAGAGTGGGACATGACTGAGAGACTAATACACACACACACACACACACACACACACACACACACAAGATAAATGAAAGGAGACAACAATATCTCTTCATGAACTGTTTGAAAGTTTCCCAGCCAGTATCTTGTGCTCTTGCTGTAAGTTGAGAAATGTCTTGTATAATGTTTGTTGTTGTTTGTGCTGGGTCTTCATTGCTGCCTGCAGGTTTTCTCTAGTTGTGGTAAGCGGGAAGGGGGATTACTCTTTCTCTGCTGTGCGCAGGCTTCTCATTGCGGGGGCTTCTCTTGCTGAGGCTTTAGGGATGTGGACTTAATTTGCTCAAGGGCATATGGGATCTTCCCAGACCAGGGATCAAACACATGTCTCCTGCATTGGCAGGCAGACTCTTAACTACTGGCTTAACAGCGAATTCCTTTAGAAAGTCCTTTCACTCAGGATTTTTCTTTCATATATGTATGTCTTTTACATAGTCTTATACTGGATTGCATTCCATTGCATACATGTGATTTAGCTTAATTTTAAACCATCTGCACTTCTATAGGTGAAGGTCTATGGCAAAGGCAAAGTTCTTATCACAGAGAACTTGAATCCTGTGAAAAAGTTTAACATATTCTGTATATTTCTTATATTTTCAGGTTGTTAGCTATTCCCAATAACTCATATCAGCTGGAAAGAGCAAAGTTTAATTGTGATTCACTATCTTCTGATTTATGACAGGCTCTTTTTACCCACAAAAGGATTGTCTTTTATATATTCAGAATGCATACACAGTCCTACTGTGTCTCTTGAGATGCTAACCTCATCAAGGAGGAATTGATGCTTTTTGTCTCTGTTTCAGGATAAAAACTCCTCTTCGCTCCCTTTGGTCTTGTATTTACCCTTGTTTTTGCAAATATTGTATCTTCGTTTTGTCTACCGAAAATTCACATACCATAACATTAATTTCATGCTTAAGTCTTATTGAGAGATATTTTATAAAACAAATAATAGATTATATTTCAGAATAACTGTGCCTGCATCCTGGTTCTATCATTCTAGTGACATAACTTTATATGGGTGTTTGAAAACCCTTTTTTTAATGGTGGCCAAGTTAAGATGGTCCAAGAATCTGATTATATTGAAGAACTGAGGCAGATCAACTTCTAATAAGTCATGTCAAAACCATCTAATTTTTCACAACCAAATAAACAGCCATTGTAATCACTAAGAGCAACCTTATCAATGTTAACTAAATATTAATATTTAAGAGGAACAAAACAACTTCATGTAATAATGATATTGTATTAAGAACAAATTTCTATTTATTCAAGTTGTGGTAATTCAACACATTTGCTAATTAGATATACATTAACAGATATGTGACTTTTAAAATATTGAATAATTCCTTTGTTATGGACCACTTTTTAGAGTTCTAGAAAAGAACTTCTATGAGTTACTATTAATGCATGTCAGCTAACTTTAGTAACTTTTATAAGCAACAAGCCTTTACTGTTATATACAGTAAAGTCCTTTCACGGACTTTAAACGAATTCACTGTTAAGCCAGTAGTTAAGATTCTGCCTGCCAATGCAAGAGACATGGGTTTGATCCCTGGTCTGGGAAGATCCCATATGCCCTTGAGCAAATTAAGTCCACATCCCTAAATTAGAATCTGTGAAATGTTACCTAATTCTCCCCATGAAAAACAAAAAGAGGCCTTGCATTTTTGAATTAGCTAAGCATAGAGCTTCCATTAGTCTTTGTATGCGCTAAAGAGCATCTGTTGGTAAATGTGGATTTTAAAGTTATTAAATTTATGTTTTGGAGAAGGCAATGGCAACCCACTCTGGTACTCTTGCCTGGAGAATCCCATGGATGCAGGAGCCTGGTGGCCTGCTGTCTATGGGGTCGCACAGAGTCGGACACGACTGAAGCGACTTAGCGGCAGCAGCAGCAGATACTTAGAGACAGATCTGTTTTCACACAGGGTATACAGAACTCCAGGGAGGTCATGTTTGCCTTCTTTCCCCTTGTGCATTTGGCTTCTATGTTTCTGGCATGTTTGGGTGTTTGCTTTGCTCGTGTTAGGCAGTGGGATAATTGACATTCTCTGCACAAAGATTTTAAGTTTTAAATTACTGTGTGGGTACAACATCCACCCTTCTCTCACCCACCCTCACACCTAGAAACCTGATGGAACTGTGCTGTCTTGAGACCCTGGCAGAAAAATCATTTTAATTTCTAGTAAATTGAGGAAGGCTCACATATCTGGGCAGAGAAGGCAATGGTACCCCACTCCAGTACTCTTGCCTGGAAAATCCCATGGATGCAGGAGCCTGGTAGGCTGCAGTCTATGGGGTTGCTAAGAGTCGGACAGGACTGAGCGCCTTCACTTTCACTTTTCACTTTCATGCATTGGAGAAGGAAATGGCAACCCACTCCAGTGTTCTTGCCTGGAGAATCCCAGGGACTGGGGAGCCTGATGGGCTGCCGTCTATGGGGTCAGCTAAAATGCTTTATATGCAATAAGTGCATCATCCATGAGATTGTACTAGATTTTGGTAAAATAAATCATTTTTTTTTAGTCCTCTATCATATTTCTTCAAAGTGCATTCCATGAAATACCAGTTTGTTTTTTTTTCTTTAATCCAAACAGGAAGGAAAAAACATTATCTAATTTATTTAATCTGGGGAAACAATGTGTTTAAAATAATTGCAACATATTTTAAAATATACCTTCTAGTCTGCAATAAAATTGTGAAATATATCAAATATATTTTCTGAATTTTTTAATCATATGATGCTATTTCAAAGACTATTGTGAATCTAGGGTAGCACTGTCCAGCAGACATTTCTACTGTGATGGAAATATTCCGTATGTGTGCTTTCCAAAACCCAAAATGTAGACACTCATCACTAGTGGCTTTTGAATACTTGAAATGTGATTAGCATGATGGCATTTATGCTCAGTCGCTAAGTTGTAGCTGACTCTTTTTGTGATCCCATGGACTGTATAGTCCGCCAGGCTCCTCAGTCCATGAAATTTTCCAGGCAAGAATACTGGAGTGGGTTGCCATTTCGCTCTCCAGGGATTCTTCCTTACCCAGGGATTGAGCCTGTGTCTCCTGCTTGGTAGGTGGATTCTTTACAACCTGTGCCATCTGGGGAGCCCCAAGTGTGATGGAAGAACTGAATTTTAATGTTATTTCATTTTAAACAAATTTTAAATAGCCACCTGTAGCTAATGGCTGATTTATTGGACAACTCAGATCTAGATTCTCAAAACCTAACCAAGTTATGCTGTTCTATCACAACAGTTATGACTAATGTGGTTTGTATGTACCTCTAGAGCACATCAACCAGGAAGGTGATGATTGTAAATATTCCTAAGGAACCATGACTGGAGAACAGCACTGATGAATGTACTAATAATGAAGACAGGAGAAATGTCTGCAAGCAGAAAAAGTCCAAGGGTCAGCAACAAAAGCTGGATGAGGCCAAAGGCAACTACAAATTCTGAAGGGCATAATTTATTGCAGCTGTCTCATTAGTGCCCTTCATTCCCTACTCCTCCCTTGTGTTACAAGAAAGGGAGAATGGGAAAGATCAAGCTAAGATGAATATGTTCATGTGGCAGAACTGCTGCTCAGAGACAAGGCTAGAATTGTGCAGGAACAGACAATTAAAATGTGTTTCATTCTATTGCCACATTATTTATGACAATATATAAAAAATTGTATATGATTATGAGGATTGGCTTACCTTGCCATTTTATCATTTGCAGTGATCCATATTCAAGTCTAAATGACAGTATAAAGGTTTCAACAATGCAAGTGTTAGCACTTTACAACCAAAATCAAAGTATTACTCAGTCATAAAAATCAATTAATGTCATCTGTAGCAATGTGGATGGACCTAGAGATTATGCTACTAAGTGAAGTAGGTCAGAAAGAGAATGACAGATACCACATATATTTGGAATCTAAAATATGACACAAATGAATTTATTTACAAAACAGAAATAGAATCACAGACATAGACAACAAATGCGTGATTACCAAAGGGAAAAAGTTGGGGGGAGGGTAAATTAGGAGTTTGGGATTAAAAGAAATATGCTACTATATATAAAATAAACAATGAGGATCTATTGTATAAAATAGGGGATTATATTCAATGTCTTGTAATAAACTAAAATGAAAAATAATCTGAAAAAGAATAGAAATATATAGCTATAGCTGAATCATTGTGCTGTATATCTGAAATTATCACATCATTTAAAATCACCTATGCTTCAACTTAAAAAAAAAGAATCAAAGTAATACTGATGATAGTGCAGACATGCTGGACAAGACACAGATTGGCTTGCATTCACGTACTCTGGAAATTGCTCTAAACTGAGCAAAAGATAACACTGAACAAAACAAGGGAAAGAAAGCCTCAGGAAAAGGTCACTAAGTTATATGACCACAATATTTTACACATTTAAAGCACTTCCAACTTTTAAAATATTGGCAGGGATTAAAGGAAAGATATAAACATCTTAATGCAGAGTTCCAAAGAATAGCAAGAAGAGATAAGAAAGCTTTCTTCAGCGATCAATGCAAAGAAATAGAGGAAAACAACAGAATGGGAAAGACTAGGGATCTCTTCAAGAAAATCAGAGATACCAAAGGAACATGTCATGCAAAGATGGGCTCGATAAAGGACAGA
>NW_011495085.1:4099059-4107102 GCF_000754665.1 Bison bison bison
TTACTCCTTGGAAGGAAAGTTATGACCAACCTAGATAGCATATTCAAAAGCAGAGACATTACTTTGCCAACAAAGGTTCGTCTAGTCAAGGCTATGGTTTTTCCTGTGGTCATGTATGGATGTGAGAGTTGGACTGTGAAGAAGGCTGAGTGCCGAAAAACTGATGCTTTTGAACTGTGGTGTTGGAGAAGACTCTTGAGAGTCCCTTGGACTGCAAGGAGATCCAACCAGTCCATTCTGAAGGAGATCAGCCCTGGGTTTTCTTTGGAAGGAATGATGCTAAAGCTGAAATTTCAGTACTTTGGCCACCTCATGAGAAGAGTTGACTCATTGGAAAAGACTCTGATGTGGGAGGGATTGGGGGCAGGAGGAGAAGGGGACGACAGAGGATGAGATGGCTGGATGGCATCAATGACTCGATGGACGTGAGTCTGAGTGAACTCTGGGAGTTGGTGATGGACAGGGAGGCCTGGCGTGCTGCGATTCATGGGGTCGCAAAGAGTCGGACACGACTGAGCGACTGATCTGATCTGATCTCATGATCTTCTTAAAAACCCTCAGAGTTATGCATGGAAATATAGCCCTGATGATGATGATGATAGTGGTGATCTCATCAAAAGTATTCCCTGAGTAGCTTCATGTCCATAACTGTTTTCCTGAGACTTCAAACTTGAAGTTAATAGAGTTGGGTTAAATTTGGCTCACGTTTTCTGGGTCTTACAGTGTTAAGTAGGGTAAAAATTCTGCTGTTGAGAAGACTAGGGGGCATCCTGATATTTTTGCTTATCTATGAGCTGGAATTTTTGACTGATACATAAAGTGTATTTTCTTCTCATCTTTAAAGTCAATATAAGTCAGTGTAAGTCCCAGGCACACAATCTTCAATCTTTCAATATATTTTTTCAAATATATTTTTTTGGGGGGATAGCAAAAGTAGGGCTAGATATCAGGTATTAAAGTTTTCAGTAAAGTATCTGTTTTTTTTCTTTTATGTGTGTGTGTATGTGTATGTGTGTGTGTGTGTGTGTGTGTGTGTGTGTGTATAGGAGCCCAGCTATCTGTACACTATATATTTAAGGCATTATTTGCCTATCTAGTAAAGGGGTCAGCAAACTTACCTGAAAGCCAAATTCAGACCTGAATCTGGCCTCAGAATTGAGAATATTTCATTTTTATATTTTTTTAAAAGTTGTGAAGACAAAGAAGAGCATTTAAGAGGCCTCTGTGACCCTTAAAATCTAAAGTATTAACTTTATAAAAACTCTATTTAAAAAGTATTAAAAGCTTTTTTCAGTCTATAATCTAGTACAGTCAACATTTCCCTACATACTATTTTCCTTTTCTGTTGTTCCCATCCTATTTTTCCTTATTGGTGTTTATTCATTCCTGTTATCTTTGTGAAGATGAGATTCCATTCTGTTTTTCTCAAAAGTTTCTAAATTTTATTATGGCCTGTTTCAAATCCTACTTATTTCTAGTCACATTATTGAAATTTTTATACCCAATGTTCTTTATTATTTGTTATAGTGGTTAGTTGATGTACAATGACTCAATTGTAAACATTATATTTATTATATATTATATATACAATATTTTTCATAGTAATTTCCCTTATAGGTTATTGTAAAAATATTCAATATAGTTCCCTGTGCTATACAGTAGGTTTTTGTTTATCTATTTTATATATAGTAGTATATGTATTTGTTAATCCCAAACTTCTAATTTATCCCTCTCCCTGAACTGTTCCTTTATGCTATATCAATAAGGTACCCATTTTAAGGTTTCAATTAAAGTATTAGGCTAAAATTTTCAAATACTTTTTGGTAATTTTATTGTTCTTTATTTCTTGGGAAAGTGGAAAAGTGTTAGTTGCTGAGTTATGTCTGACTCTTTGTGACCCAATGGACTATAGTGCACCAGGCTCCTCTGTCTATGGAATTTCCCAGGCAAGAATATGGAGTGGGTAGCCATTCCCTTCTCCAGGTGATTTTCCTGACCCAGAGGTTAAATTTGGGTCTCCTGTGTTGCAGGCAGATTTTCTACTTACTGAGCCACCAGGGAAGCCTGTCTTTATAAATTACTCACTTTATTTTCATCTTTATATTTCCTGTAATAGTTGTGCTTGTTATTTTAGTGAATCCTCAATTGTATTCCCTCTTAAAAGGATGAGTTTTTCTGGGCTTCTCTTGTGGCTCAGCTGGTAAAGAAGCTGCCTACCTTGTGGGAGACCTGCATTCGATCCCTGGGTTGGGAAGTTCCCCTGGAGAAGGGAAAGGTTACCCACTCCAGTATTCTGGCCTGGAGAATTCTGTGGACTGTGTGCAGTGGCAAAGAATCAGACATGACTGAACAACTTTCACTTTCACTTTTTTGGATAATAAGAGTAGGTTTGGTTTTGTCCAAGTGAAATCGACTGTGATTGTTTTCTCTGAGCCATGGCTGAATCTTTCCACCATACATAGATGTTCTATTGTGTTCTTAATTCTTTCTTGCATTACTTTTCTCCACCCATCTCTGCCATCAGTATCTTTTATTTTTCTTAACCTAATGTTATTGACAGCATAAATAAATTTGTATTGATTGTCCTTTGTTTGGGCTTCCCTGGTGACTCAGACAGTAAAGAATCTGTCTGCAATGCAGGAGACACAGGTTTGATCCCTGAGTTGGGAAGAGCTCCTGAAGAAGGAAATGGCAACCCACTCCAGTATTCTTGCCTGGGAAATCCCATGGACAGATGAGCCTGGCTGGCTACAGTCCATGGGGTCGCAAAGAGTCAGATATGACTGAGCAACTAACACACAAGCACACATCTTTTCTTCGGAGTAACCATTGTTTTGAGGGAGCATGTATTTGTTAAATTTCTTTTTCATCCTCAAGGAACTAAACCATCCTGGTACACACTTTAGTCCTTTTGAGGTTTTACTAAATTGTTGCAGTTATAATAAAATTAGAACCTCAGAAAATTGCTCCACATTTCCATGATCATGTTCAGATGCTTACTCATGTTTTCATTAAGGATGGGATCTATCCTTCTCAACAGGTATATTTACTGACAATTTTTGTTCCCTAAAGTTAGTATCAGGGAAGCTCAGGTGGCTCAGTGGTAAAGAACCAACCCAACAATGCAAGAGATGCAACAGACCCACCCTTGATCCCTGGGTTGAGAAGATCCCATGCAGAAGGAAATGGCAACCCACTCCAGTATTCTTGCCTGGGAAATCCCATGGACAGAGAAGCCTGGCAGTCTACAGTCCATGGGGGTGCAAAAAGTCAGACACAACTGAGTGACTAAGCAGCAAAGCAAATTTAGTATCAGATCCCCCTTTATCTCCCATCACTCCACTGAGGGTGATTCTGTCCTCACTTTGGTGTGAATTATGTTTGACTTTACAAGCCTGTCTTGCAGTGTTTTATTAAAGATAGAGATTTATGTGTTTGCTGTCTGGGGTAAGCTGAGTAATTAGTACTCAGAGAGTACTCAGAGAGATCTCAACATCCAAATCCTGAAGCTTAGTAAATATTCTACCTTCTGTGGCAAAAAAGCACTTTACACATGAGGTTATATCAAGAAAACAGATGTAGCAACTGTCATGGATTATCTGGGTCATCCCAAGAATCCTTATAAGGAGAAGGCAGGTGGGCCCATAGAAGTCCTGTTTGGAGTGATGCAGCCAAAAGCAATGAAGCCACCAGAAGCTGGAAGAGGCTAGGGGGCAATTCTTACCTGGAGCCTCTGGAAAAAAGTTTTGAAGACACTGTGACTTTAGCCCAATGAAACTTATTTTGAACTACTTCTTTCCAGAATTGTAGAGAATATATCTGTATTATGCAAGACACCAATCTAAGGTAATTTGTTACAGCAGAAATAGAAAACAAACTATTCTTGGTCTATATCATTTGGAGGCAAGGGTGTCCTGGTAGGTTCACTAAGTAGATATCAATAGGAAACAAATAGGCAGAGAATGTCCATCTATTTTAGGGGGGAAAAATCGACTATTTCTTCAATTATTTTCTTCCTTTCTTTCTTTTTCTTTCTTTCTTTTTTTTTAACTATTTAGGATAAGGGAATAACAGAAGACAAGGTGATTGGATGGCATCCTTGACTCAATGGACATGAGTCTGAGCAAGCTCTGAGAAGTGGTAAAGGACAGGGAAGCCTGGCGTGATGCAGTCCATGGGGTCACAAAGAGTGAGACAGAAAATTTTTACTATTCTTGTTACTATTTACTCTCTTCTGTATTTTGATACTTTACTTTTGTTTATATAACCTAGATTTTTTTTATTATATATCCTGTATCTTAGTATTTTCTTGCAGGATTCTGCTTCTAGTATTATGAAATTAACTCAGCATGATACTATTCCTGCTGAGAATAACTGGAAAACAACAGATAACTTATAAAAAAGTCCATTATATGACATTAAAAAAAAATGAGTACAAACAGTACTAGAGGAATCAAGATCCAAGAGGGAAGGGAACTCCTTTTGACAGAGTTCCATTTTAATGTTATGGACAAGGAGGACTTTGAAGAGACTCTTTCTAAGTGATTATGCTGAAGACTTCATGTTTGGAGGAATTTGACATGGAAGAGTGCACTATGAGAGCTCCTGTCAATCTGCATGGGTTTCCACAAATATCAGCTGGTAGTTTGGGCTATTGTTATGGTCTTATCTTACTGGGAAGGATAACAGAAGTAGGACAGCAAGTAAAAAGCTTAAACAGATTTCCTCCAACTGGTCTCTAAACACCATTGCAACTGGTTTCCTCATATTAGGATTCAGCTCAGCATTCATCCTGTAGAGAGAATTTTTAATTTGTTGTCGTCATTAATTCTAGAATTCCTTTTAATATGTATTTCTTTTGTTGGATTGTTGTTCAGTTATGTCTGATTCTTTGCGACCCCATGCACTGCAGCACACCAGGCCTCCCTGTCCTTTACCATCTCTCTGAGCTTGCTCAAACTCATATCCATTGAGTCAGTGATGCCACCCAACTATCTCATCCTCTGTTGCCCCCTTCTCCTCCTGCCTTCAATCTTTCCCAGCATCAGGGTCTTTTCTAATGAGTCAGTTCTTCACATCAAGTGGCCAGTGTATTGGAGCTTCAGCTTCAGCATCAATCCTCCTAAAGAATATACAGGATGGATATCCTTTAGGATTGACTGGTTTGATCTCCTTGCAGTGCAAGGGACTCTGCAAGAGTCTTCTCCAAATTCACAGATCACTCTCAAGAGTCTCAAGAGTCGAGTCAGTCTCAAGATCTAACTCTCAAAGAGTCAAATCAAAAGCATCAATTCTTTGGGTTCAGCCTTCTTTGTGGTCTAGCTCTCACATCCATACATGACTTCTGGAAAAACCATAGTTTTGACTAGATGGACGTTTGTTGGCAAAGTAATGTCTCTACTTTTTAATGTCTAGGTTTCTCATAGCTTTTCTTTCAAGAAGCAAGCATCTTTTCATTTCATGGCTATAGTCACTGTCTGCAGTGATTTTCAGTTCAGTTCAGTTGCTCAGTTGTGTCCAACTGTTTGCAGTGATTTTGGTGCCCCTCAAAATAAAGTTTGTCATTGTTTACATTGTTTCCCCACTTATTTGCCATGAAGTGATGGGGCTGGATGCCATGATCTTAGTTTTTTGAATATTGAGTTTTAAGCCAGCTTTTTCACTCTCCTCTTTCACCTTCATCAAGAGGCTCTTTAGTTCCTCTTCTCTTTCTACCATAAGAGTGGTATCATCTGCACATCTGAGGTTATTGATATTTCTCCTAGAAATCTTGATTCCAGCTTGTGCTTCCTCCAGCGCAGCATTTCTCATGATGTACTCTGCATTGGAGTTAAACAAGCAGGATGACAGCCTTGACGTGCTCCTTTCCCAATTTGGAACCACTCCATTTTTCCATGTCTGGTCTAACTATTGCTTTTCTTTCTTTGGATAACATATTTTTATTTCATATATTTTTATTATACATTATATAAATTAAAATATTATAAGAAACTTATCACACACTTTGATCAATACAGGTGAGAAATCCCTTTAACATTTGAGATTATTCAGTAAAAGAGAGAGAGGTCAACATTTTCTACTTTCCTATTATTTTAATGTTTCAAGACAAAATTATTCCCTATTTTTATCTTTGCAGGAGAATGCTACTATAGAGCCAATAAAGTGATAAACTCAGGAAATTACCAAAAATAATAGCTTAAGAAATAGAGTCACAGATGTAGAAAATAAAATTATAGTTGCATGGAGGCGATAAATTGGGAGAACAGGATTGACATTTACACACTGCAGATGGTAAAGCATCTGCCTACAATGATGCAGACCCAGGTCTAATCCCTGGGTTAGGAAGATCTCCTGGAGAAGGAAATGGCAACCCACTCCAGTATTTTTGCCTGGAAAATCCCATGGCTACAGTCCATGGGGTCGCAAAGAGTCGGACACTACTGAGCGACTTCACCTTCACTTTCAAGCAGTTGTATAAAAAAAGAGTATATGACTATTTTAATTTTGAACAAAAAAATGTTAGTAATTCTTCTCTGCAGAATGTGCATCTAAAACATGCATGCTAGTAAATTAAAAAATATATATATATGCCAAGAGCAAATTAGATTAGCTAATAATCCGGTGTTTCCTCATGAAAACAATGTATACAGAAATTATGTATATTTACAATGCTAAGTTTTTGCTATAAGATCAAGTGCTTGCAATATATTTGATTTCTTAGGGCAATAAGACCTAAAGGAATTTCCTAAGGTCATCACATCCATTTTTCTGACTTAAGGTCTGCAACTACCCAAACAAAGCAATTAATCACACAGCCTGATTCTTATCTCACCAAAGGGAAAGACTAGCCTTGGAAAAAAATGCTATGAAGCCTCAAAGAACAACTGCAGATAGTTCACACTTTAATCCATGGGGCATTGGCTCCAGAACCCCACGTGGATTCCAAAACCCATTATCTGCTTAAATCACTTATGTAACATGGCATAATATTTACATATAATGTATACATACTCCTGTACTTTAAATCATCTCTAGATTACTTATATTACCTAATACAATGTAACTGCTGTGTAAATAGCTGTAAACACAATGTAAATACTTGGTATATTGCTGTGAGCACATAGGAAATTCACGCTTTGCCCTTTGAAACATGGATTTTTGTTCTGAGCACTTTCGATCTGTGGTTTACTGAATCCGTGAATGTAGAACCTGCAGATATGGTGAGCAGACTGTATATGACAGGGCATTAAAAAGTCAACAGTGTATGTAGTCACAAGTCCTCAGTTGCTGAGCTTGTTCTGACATCATAACATTTATTCTATAGTTTCTTGTGAATATTTCCTTTAGAGAGTGTCCTAAACGATGGTGTGATCATTCACCTAGAGCCAGACATCCTGGAATGTGAAGTAAAGTAGGCCGTAGGAAGCATCACTACAAAAAAAGCTAGTGGAAGTGATGGAATTCCAGTTGAGCTATTTCAAATCCTGAAAGATGACTCTGTGACTGTGCTGCATTCAATATGCCAACAAATTTGGAAACCTCAGCAGTGGCCACAGGACTGGAAAAGGTCAGTTTTCATTCCAATTCCAAAGAAAGGCAATGCCAAAGAATGCTCAAACTACCACACAATTGCACTCATCTCACATACTAGTAAAGTAATGCTCAAAATTCTCCAAGCCAGGCTTCAGCAATTGAACTGTGAACATCCAGATGTTCAAGCTCGTTTTAGAAAAGGCAGAGGAACCAGAGATCAAATTGCCAACATTGGCTGGATCATGGAAAAAGCAAGAGAGTTTCAGAAAAACATTTATTTCTGCTTTATTGACTACACCAAAGCCTTTGACTGTGTGGATCGCTACAAACTGTAGCAAAATTCTGAAAGAGATGGGAATACCAGACCACCTGACCTGTCTCTTGAGAGACCTATATGCAGGTCAAGAAGCAACAGTTAGAAATGGACATGGAACAACGGATTGGTTCCAAATAGGAAAAGGAGTACGTCAAGGCTATATATTGTCACCCTGCTTATTTAGCTTCTATGCC